>NC_028456.1:9175716-9182920 GCF_000263155.2 Setaria italica | reverse complement strand
ATTCGATATAAATACTGCGAACTCCGTCAGTTAAAAATTATTTAGTTATCGGTCACCCCATCATTTGGTTTGATCTATTTTATGACATGTAGTTTGGTGAACTGTGTTCAACATGACACGTGATCACGCATAGGCCTATATATACAGTAACATGCATATGTACACCTATCCCGGGTGTGTGTATCTATCGCTAGAGGTGACAACCCGCCGTCACGAGAACGTTGAGGTCCAGCAACAATCTTGCGATGACGCAGCCCACGAATGAGATAACCCAAAGGACCATGACCTTCCTCGTGACTGACGCGCTCACGCCGCTCCCCCAACCTGCTCTCAATGTTCTCCCTCGCACCGTACTCATCCACTGTCTGCGACAACCCCTGTCACCGGATTTGCTTCCACCGCCGTCGCTGTACTAATCCAGTGAGCTCGCACGCGTTACTATGCTCACCCCCGCAACTCCTTTCTCTGTCGTCTTTGGTGGCCAAAACCACCAAATTTGCCCCCACCACCCCACCATCGCCTAAACTGGCCTTAGCAAAGCTCCAGCACGCCCCCGCCTCCTCCGCTGCCAACCAAATGTCTCCTACCAATAGTGGTCGGCACATCCCCACCACCTCGCCACCCCCACCCACAAACCGCTACCACCGCCGGCTATCTTCCACCCTAGGCCTTCCTCGGTACCATCTAGTAAAGTGCATGCATGACATGCATATGATTTTTTTTTAAAATCTATTGAACACGTGTCTTATATTTATAAAACATACATATTATTCAAATTCTAATATAATATAAATTTTAATGTCATTCACAATCGCATTATTGACTTGGAACTACGGCTTCAAAAATTGATTTCTAAATTCAAACTCTACAATTAGTCATTGCAGCCTCGCTGCAACAGAATATTACTCGCATATCCTCTTCACTTTTTCACGCTCTCACATATCAGACCGCTTTATCAAAGAGACCAATTGGTTGCTGAAGCCTTAAGGTCGTCATATCAGACCGCTTTATCAAAGAGACCAATTGGTTGCTGAAGCCTTAAGGTCGTCGTAGACATCCTTTTTCCTAGCAGTCATCATGTAAAGTTCACGTGCGTCGTGCATGTCTTTTTAGTAATCAGTTTATAAAATAAATTAACAAGAAAAATAATAATGCAAATAACGTACCTTTAACGCCTACGCTTTACCACCCTCGTGGCGTCTGGCGGCACCCTTAAGCTCGAGGCTTTTCCCATAAACTACTCGGCCGTTGACAACAGAAGGTGTTACAGAGTGTGTTTCCTTGCTCTTGAGGTGTGTTTTCTCCTTTAATAGATCTGCATACAAATATACACAAATACTTGTGGAATTTATTAGTAATAACTCCTACCACTACTGTGATGCTCATATTTTCTGAGTTTATACTAGAGTTGACGGCCTAGATTTGGTACTTAAGAGCCGTCAACAACACCTATCGTACATACATCTATGGGTCTACCAAAAAGTTTAGACAGTCAAGGCTGTACACCGAGACGTGTCAAACATGGAGATTATGCTATAGAACGACGTGGTCTACGTGGAGGACAAGAACTAGTCGAGGATTAAGAAACTACTCGTAGCAAATAGAGTAGGACTCACTAGTCGAATCCGACTAGTATTCTTGTAAACAACCAACTTGTAACCCTACCCTCGGCAATATAAGGCGAGGCAGGGATCCCTCCAAACAAGTTCAATACAATACAATACAATACAACCAACACACAGGACATAGGGTATTACGCAATCTAAGCGGCTCGAACCTATCTAAATTGTGTGTTCGAGTTCACCTTTGAGTTCTAATCTCGATAAGCCCCACGCATTAAACACTACCTCGAGCACCCCCCTTGGTAGGTTTTCAGGTCTAAACACCGACAACACCCCCCACATTTAGCCTTTGCTCGTCCTGGAGTGAAGGAGAAAGGACTAAGGTCAAACATCACTTCCGAAAGTATGAAGCGAGCATAAGAGATATTCCAAACCATACCTTGCACTTGTGAACTTTGAAGTGTCTATCATACCATCTTGGGTAGTTGAGGAGTGGAACGGTATTGAATCGAATCACTCCTATTGTTAGGGATAGATCCCTAGTACCCGCAAGGAAGTAAGAAGACGGACTCCTACTAGGATTCCCCTATAATCCTGCTAGGACTCATACCCTGTAATTCTACTAGGACTCCTACCTTGTAACCGACTAGTAATCACGTCCCCCCTGCAGTATATAAAGAAAGGCAGGGGGTCCTAGATCGGTAGGCCAAGACCTCATAGAATACAACAGAGGACCATATCCTCAACACCAAACAGGACGTAGGGTAGGGTATTACTCTACTCTAGCGGTCCAAACTAGTATAAATCCGTGTCTTGTGTCATGGCTTTTACCATCATGTTCTAGGTCCGGCGATCCCCCACCAACCAATCTATTACCTCGGAATACCCCTTGGTTGGTTGCCGGGTATAAAACACCGACATCTAGCATGCCAGGTAGGGGTGATCGTCGAGATCATCGGGCGAGCTTGAAGGACCTCATCAAGATCAATCTACTCTATAAGACAAGAACGTTGTTCTCCCATCCAATCGACGACTCGGTGTGCAACTGCGTTGGAGTCCGAGGCGAGGTCGCCGGATAGGCTAATTTCGAGCTAGCATCTGTTCTCACCGAATTGGAATTCAAAATGGAGTGCGAAGTGGAGCAATTCACCTGTCGCTGATCGTCTCCAAGCATCAAGATCGAGATGGAATAGAATTGGATAGTGTCAAGAATCAATCCTACAAGGAATTGATTTCCTTAGTTGAGTCCCAAGCGGAGACCACCTTTGTTGATCGGAGATGGAAAAGCATGCCAAGCATCAAAATAAAGAAACAGCTGCCGCTGTTCCCTCTAGCGCTGGAAATCAATGGTGTATTCAGCTATGCACACACCAAAAAAGCTACCAGAAGGACTTCAGCTTGCATGGCAACACCAACAAATCTTCGACGATGCGATCGACTACTTCTGCAAGAGCAAGATGTCGACACCGGCTCGCTAACGACTACTTCAACTACCTGTCTCGACTAGAAAACTAGTCAAGGGTGGATCTCATACCGTCAATAACTAGTCGGAATCAACTGCAACTAGTTGGCTTCATCGACGACCACCACGGCTTTGTCGACAATAGTCCACGAATCAAGCTAAGTCACTTTTTAAGTATTTTATATAATTTTTTTGACTTGTTTTCCGCATGCAGGATAACGTGTCGAGTACTTATTTGTGTACGCCTCTCGATGGAAACTACCCTTCCAGAGTGTAACATCCGCAGAAATCACCAACTAAAATCACCCATTAAAAATCGCTTTCAAAATCTTTTTACCGCTGAGCTCCCGGAAATCCAAACTCTTATCGGCGATTTTGCCGCCTCGGCACCCAAGCCGACATCCATCATTTTATCCGTGCCATAATTTTCGCCGCGTGCCGTCGTTACACGCCGCGCGCGTGCTCCGCCGCGTGCCACAAACGCCGCCGGTCTCCCTCTTTTCTTTCTCTCCCCCCTTTTCTTTTTCTTTTCCTTCTTCCTTTCTTCTTCTTCTTTCTTCTTCCTCCTTCCTTCTTCTCTCTCCTCTTCCTTTCTCCTTCCCGGTTCCTGGCGCCACTCCTTGGGCCGGCCCCTCCCCCCGGCGCCATTACTCCTCCCGGCACCCACCTCCTCCTGGCACCATACCGCCGGCCGCCTCGGACCCGCACCCTCGGGCCCCGTGCTGCCGCCCCGGCGCCGGCCCCCGCCCGGTATGGCCTCGCCGGTCCCGCGCGCCCGGTGCGCCGCCGCCGGCCCCTACCTCCCCTGTGTGCCGCCGGACCCGGCCCCGCCGCCAATACCGTGCCGCCACCGCGACGCCACCCCCCGGAGCCCACGCCGCCGACCCGGCCTGCCTGGCCCCCCAACCTCCCTGCCGTACGCCACCCGCCGGCCGGACCCCCACTCCTTGTTGCCGGCCATCACGCCACCGCCGGCCTATAAAAGGGCTGCCCGCCCGGCCTCTCTAGCCACTGCACCACCACCTCACCTCGCTGCCCTTGCTTCCTCCGTCCCCAGCTCACCGCCCGTGCGCCGCCCCTTCCACGCGTCGCCCCGTGCGCCGCCGTCGCTCGGGCTACCACCGACCGCCCCTCTTCCACCTGCAATTCCCCACGGGAATGGGCCAAATGAGACCCCCTCTACTCCCTCCACCTTCCCCCGACCCTCGGCGTTGCCGGTGAGGCCCCGGCCGGCCGGCCGCCACTGGCCCCATCTACTTCTCACTCCCCTCCCTCTGTTCCTGGGGAGAAGAAGATAAGATGCCTCAAAATTACGATCTGACCCCCTCTATCTTCCTATTCGCGAATAAGTTCTACCACCACTCTCATAAACCTATTAGCAGATAAGCCCCTCCACCGATAAAAGTAATTACAAATTAGGTCCAACATTTACAAAAAGGTCCTGGTTTATCACAAACAGTCTAACCCTCCTTTTTAAGCCCCTAATTCATGTTTAACTCATCATTTCATGCGCCAAACTTCCTCCAATTAATCCCAAATTTGACCACGTCATCCTCCAGTATACTTCCACCGATCCATATCTCAATTTCCCAAAAATACTCTTTCTACCTATTTTTCGTTCGCGTTTTCTGTTCGGAGCTCAACAGGTGAAAACCGATTTTCTTTTATTTATTTGTGTGCCCGTTTGTGTGTGACGTAGATCACGGAGTACCCGAGGAGGAGCCCGAGGACCAACAGCATGAGCCGAAACTCCCGAAAGGCTTGGAAGACGGCAAGTCCAATCTCACCCTTTAATGCATACTTAATACCTAGTTTTTCAAACACCATCTATTGGCCTGTTTTATAAAATGCATATTGTTTTATTGCAAGACATGGTTGGATAGCCACCCCTTGATTGTTATGAACATTCCTTATTGTCCTATGTTTATCTCTAAATATGACTTGCTCTGTTTAGATGATAACTACTGCTAGAATGCTTAGGAAATTGCTACTCAACTTCAATCATTATTACAATGGTTTATTTGGAGAATAAAGGCATGTGTGTGTGCAAAATGGGAAAATGGGTTTCTGGGTTCAAAGGCAAGGGATGTGTAGATGAGATGGATGGGTGTTTCTTGTGTGAAATGCCAGGAGGTTGTGTACCTTAGTGGTTGAGCAATGTCGGGAGATGTCCATCTTGTCATGGTTAAGGACCGAGTTGATGTGTCATCTTGCCTAATTCAATCATCGTGCAACCACTCGACCGTTGTATGGGCAACGTGTGGCGGATCCACTTCGGATCTACTCGGTTAAACATGGTTTAGCCGCCTGATACGCGACGCTCATGCCTAATCCGAGTAAACACGAAGTGCCGTCGGATCTCCTCCGATTTAACCACTTAAACAGGACCATTTTAGCAGGCCCACACGAAGGTGAGCGGTTCCAGAGAGTACAACAAGTCCACCAAGTTAACAACTTAACCACTTAGTTTGCTTATGAAATAAACATCAGAGTTTTACAAGGGTTTTCAGAAAGACAACAAAAGGTAAAATCACTAGCGGAAGCAACGTCGGGGTCGGACATCCCTGGTGAGGCCAGCCGGGACATCACTGATCCCTCTCCTCGCCGTCCGAGGAGGGATCCCACTCGACCGTCCAACCCGGAGGGAGCTGGGGCGGCCAAGTGCCAGCAGGAGAAGGGTCGGGAACAACAACTTCACCTGAAAAACAGGAGCCACAACAAGGCTGAGCTACTAAGCTCAACAAGACTTAACCGACAGGAGTAAGCTACTCCACACTTCTAGACATGCAGGGCTTTTTTTGGCTGAGGGGTTTGTTTGCCAAAAGCACTAAGTAAAACCCTATTTTCAAGTTTTAGCTCCGGTTCTGTTGACGCCGGATTTCGTCATCAGTAGAATCGGCGCCGAAGGAGAAGGAAACCGAAGGAGTACAGATGGGAATCGGCCAAAAGGTGCTACAGTGCGGAATCGGTCAAGTGGCTTTTTACTTCGCTTCAGAGTGAATACACCAGGTTCCCAATCGGCAATCCTTTGCTGGTAAGAAATCGGCCGATCAGGAAGGTGGATTAAGGTGGGCCTGTATGGGCTTGGAAAGATGGAAAGATAAGGTGGAGTTCAGCCCACGAAGCGTGGGACGATTAGTTTAGCACGGATTGTGCTTGTAGATATTTGTTTTCTGTTTGAATTAGAGATAGAGTCTTAGTCGGTTAAGAAGATTATTTGTACGGGGCTATAAATAGCTACCTTTGTAAATCTGTAAACACAACAATCAATCAATACAACAAGTTACTTTATTCTTCATACTTACTTTCGAGCAGGCGACTTCGCCATCACTTTTCCTTCTCACGAGTTCGTGCGGGTTGGCAGGGCTGCATCATCTTGATCTCCGGCCGATTCTGTAAGTTCCGTTTATCGAGTAATATCTAAGCTTTAACTTCCGGCGCATCGCTGTTGTTTCGTTTAGATTTATTCATCAGTTATCGATATCGACTAGATTCATAGGTTTTTACCTGTTTTCCTAGTTTTTATCACCAGTTATCCTACTAGGAATCGGTAGTATCGGCTTTCATTACTTTCTGTTGCCAGATCTATCTATTGCCGATTAGATCTTTTCCTAGTGCTTTTACTACGTACCTTGTACCGATTACTTTAATATTTTTCTATCTACAAGGCTACAGGGATCGTGCTGTCTTATAGCCGATTTCTTTACCACAGTAAATCGGTCGATCTGCCGATAAGCTCTTTCGATCGGAAACTTAGCCGATCGTAGTTACTGAATTTGACACGTGTTCTTCCTTGCCAATCAACAGGTCAGATTGGCTGGCACGCCGCGCGAACCGCACCAGGGCATTCACCCGAACAGGAGCTAAGCAGATTCTCCCGGGTCGTGTGATAGCCTTCACAGTTGTGTTTAAGGAGCAACTAGCAATGTTTCTACATATCGTTAGCCACAACCAACGCTTTGAGTTATTCACCAACATTAGAGAAGGTCAATAGAAATAGTGCATAGATATTTCAAGGAGGTCTTGTATGCTATTGGGGAACTTAGGCAAGAAATGAGTAGAGCTCCATCTACTGAGACACCAGTTAAGATAAGAAATAGCCCAAGATGGTACCCATATTTCAAGGTAATAAATTTTTCATGTAGTTTGTAAGGTTATTGCTTGCATACTTTGGGGGTGC
>NC_028456.1:9152245-9174696 GCF_000263155.2 Setaria italica | reverse complement strand
TACTAGGATCGGCCTTATCATATGCTGCATCAGATTGGCGTCAAGTTATCAAAGGGAGGAGCCGATTGGAATCCAGGTGGACCTGGTGGTCATCAACCTATGGCTCAATCTGTACATGAGCAAGATCTCATAGCAGCGAGTGGAGCACATGACTTTTCCCAACATCAAATCGGTGGAAAATCCCACCGTACGGTGTCGGTGCACTTCTTTCGGCGAAGCAGCATCGGCTTTCTCTGGTTGCCAGTACTCTGGCACCAAGGTAGCCGAATATTTTAGATGCTTCTACAATGGCTTCAGCGAAGAAACAACACGACCCGGGCAATTTCCTTACGCCAATCATCAGCTGCAAGCTCTAAGGCCATGGCGCCCGGAATCGGCCGTCGGTCAACCGAATCCCAGCGGCCGACACACGACCCGGCCGAAATAGTCTTTTACTTCGAAATTCTTTATAACCTTCCCTCCGAAACGGCCGCAGTGAAAATATCCTTCCGTTTCGCGGTCTCCCGGCTGATCATTGCAATTTTTTGAAACGGGCGCCCACGACAGCCACTACCCCGAAAAACTCGACGCGCCGGCGCGGTGAAAATTCCATCTTTACCCTTTCTTCAGGCACCCTATAAATATCATTTCACCGCAACTCATCTTCAAGCTCGCATCTCCTTTTCCAGCGCGCGCGCCTCCTTCCTTCTTCAACCTTGCCATCGAAGTCTTCCAGTCTCAGCTCCAATCACTTCTTCCCCTTTTCCCTTCAATGGCGACTCCCTCCGGCAACTCCCCAGCACGCGATGCTCCAGGGACAATTCCTCCAGTGGAGGTAGCGACGGCCGTCACTTCTTCGACAGATGCAAGGGCTTCATCAGAAATCCCAATGGCGATTCCCTCCACAGCCCCATCATATGCACCAACGTCGGCGGCCACGCCGATTACTCAGAACTTTATCCCGGAGGTAAATACCGAATCCCCTCCTTATCGGCAATATTTTAGATCTACTCCTTATATTCCTATGCCCTCTTTTCCCTTTTAGGCGGTTAGAGATAGAATTACGATTCACCTCACGGATAGTCCCGGCCTTGTTTGTCTCGGTCCCATGGGAAACCCAGATCCGGCGATTCTTATAGATTCGGAAACTGACCGGATACCTTTCAAACGGTCCGATATGAACTTAAATCAATGGGCAAGTACCTTTAGATCCTGGCCGAATGAAACCCCTGGTTGGAGGGAATGGTACCAACGGGTGGCCGCGTCAAGGAGCATTTCATGGGATGAGCTTAAAATCGGCCAATGCATCAACCTTTCTCTGTCGCAAATGGAGAAAAATGAGCCGCTAGTGATGGCAGCTTCCTATTTCTGGTCTGACGCCCTTAATGCATTTTTATTTGGTCATGGTCCTATGACCCCCACTCTGGCCGATGTGGTCCTCTTGACTGGCTTAGACGTATCCTCCCCTGACACGCCTTTCCAACTTCTGAACGTTCCATCGCATCGGCTGGACACAAGAGGAATCGGCGGCTGGAAGGGCTTTATTAGTGATAACAAGAAGACCGGTACTGTTGATAACAGGGAGCACACCGCTTTCCTGATAATGTGGCTGGAAAAACACCTTTTCTGTGGAAGAGCCGCCGGCCCAACAACCAACACCCAATCTTTAGCCGAGGCACTGTCCAAAGGAAACCGCATTCCTCTCGGGAAACATCTTTTGGGTGCAGTGTACCACATGCTCCACCAAATCGGCACAAAACTTTCCAAGGGAGAACCAATCGGCAACCCGGGTGGGCCTTGGTGGTTTGTTAATCTATGGTTGAACCTCTATATGAGCAGGATCACTCGGCAGCCAGTGGACCGCATGACATTTCCCAATATTGAATCGGCGGAAGACCCTACCGAGCGTCGCCGGTGCATGTCTTATGGTGAAGCAGCGTCAGCTTTTCCGGGTTGTGCATATTCTGCTACAAGAGTAGCCGAGTACTTTCGGTGCTTCTATAATGGATTCAATGAGGATGCTACTATCTGGTTTCCATACCAGCGAGACATCCCAGTCTTCGAGCTCCCCTCCTGCTTTGACTCGACTTCTGGCCGATTTGATGAAGATCTTTATGAAGAATTGATCAAACCAGGAATCTTACCGGCCAACTTCTTTTCGGGGAAAAATGCCCCTACATATGAGTTCTACAACCCATCTACTGCTGCTCGACAATTCGGCATGGGTCAACTGCCGATACGGGTGTATTTTGCTGGCCGAATCAAGTTCAGAGAAGCGCTTAAAACCGGCCTGGATTATTGTCGGTTGCGAGACCGAATTCCGGATTCCAGTACGATCAATTTGAATGAGTGGCTATTATATCCATTTGCAACCTTTCAAGCTTTGGTGGGCCGAATGGAAGCAGTTCTTATTCTGCATTTCAGCATCGGCGTACTGCAACCTTCTAGATCCATCCAACATTGATCCCAATGCCGAGGTATTTCTGATTACTGACTGTATTCTTTTCACCTTAATTGAGCACTAACGATTTCATTTCTCCTTTAGGCTGGGAACCAAGCTCCTCCCACGCACAGCCGCAGTGGTCGGCTAATAGAGAGTTATCCGTACACCACTTACCCTCTCATCGGCTATGACGCTCCATCAGTCGATATGATTGCTGGCCGATCGAAGAGAGTTCAGAAGAAGGTCGTCAAGAAAACCAGTCGCCGAGTTCGGGCTCGTACGGAATCGGTGGACCCTCCTGTATCCGCATCGGCAACAGTCTTGACTGCACCGCCCTCGGCCACACAAAGTGCTGATACTCAAGCCATTACACAAGCCGGAGCGGCTGCCGCCTCACTATTGCTAGAAGCTTTACAAGTGAGTTCAAGTTTTATCTCTTCCGATTTGTCGACTTGGTATTAACTCTTGTTGATTTTGTACTTCTTAGGGTTCTTCTATAGAAATACCACAGTTAGTGACAACTCGACCGGGTGCCAATACGCCCCTGCCTTCATCCATCGAGGTACGGTACTTGTCTTATGGACTCCTTTCGGGTATTTGCATAACATATTTAACCAATCTCTCGACGCAGGCCATCGGCACACCAAGCGTTCTTCGACAACCGATTCCTTCCCAGGGAGCCGGTCCGAGCACCGTGCCGATTGTCGTAGAATCTTCTTCATCGGATGAACCTATGGCTCAGGCCACTGAACAAGATACAACGGCTCTACAAGCGCAGCATGAGGAAACCCGTTTTAAGATGGTAAGCTCTTGAACCAGCCTCGCCAGCCGATTTACTCTGTTCCCCTGCCGATTTACCCTTTTTCTTTATTCTTTTCAGGAACAGGACTCTCCCAACAACAGTCTCTTCTCTTTCGCAGTCGCTCTCTCTGATGATGAGGAGACTTCTTCTCGCCAAGTTGCCTTAAGCTCCGTCCCTGACGATGTCCGGGCTAAGCTTACCAATATCCGATCCCTCCTTCAAGGGGATATCGGCCGATTGGTAGAGGATGCTTCGCCGATTCGGCAACTTTTTAGTGACGTCAGCGGACGAGTACCAGAGGAAGCGGAAGAGGCGTTGGCACCGGCGGCTTTTATTGAGTCCATGAGGATCCCTGTTTTTAGAGCCCTTCGTCATATGGCCGACCGCGCGAAACTGGCCAAGACCCGTGAAGATGAAAATGCTTTCAAGCACCAGGCTCAAGAAGCGAATC
The DNA here is from genome assembly GCF_000263155.2 of Setaria italica. Taxonomy (NCBI): domain Eukaryota; kingdom Viridiplantae; phylum Streptophyta; class Magnoliopsida; order Poales; family Poaceae; genus Setaria; species Setaria italica. Next base: position 9,171,021 of record NC_028456.1, on the reverse strand, counting down.
GGCGGATCCATGTCTTGGAAGATTCACGGCCGGCGATCATTAGTGAAATAGATCGCCTCAAACGACGGAGGGCGGACCTTGCCAAAGAGATGGAACAAGTGACCAAGGCCATCAGCGCCGAAGAGAGCAGACTTCAAGAATTACCTTCGGCTATCGCCGATTTGACACGGGAGAGGCAGCGTCTTGCTCAGGAGGCTCTGAGACTCCACCGCACCGCATCGGAAGTCCCTGGATCGGCAGAAGAAGACCAACGGGTTCTCGACTCTGCCGATCAGATCCGGCGTCGGGCCATCACGGCTATCGATACCCTTTTGGGTAATCTGTAAAACACTGACCGTTTTGTACGAACATTTACTGCCGTCTTTGACTGACCTTTCGTGATGCCTTCTATTTACTGCCTCCCTTATTACCGATGGGATGTGGCCTCAACAAATTTCATTGTTTTTCCCCATAAATATCGACGCCGGCGCTTCCTCCCGATAACATAGATTTGGCTCCCATCTCATTTTTCCTCTTCCTCTCATCGGCGTAACCACTTTGTTATGGCTTCGTCGTCGTCCTCTTCCGTCAACCAGGTGACGCTTCGCCTTTTCCCTCCAGATCTTAGGAAGTGAATGCGCTTACTCATTCCCTCTCTGTTTCAGCCTCAACGCCTTAGTCCGGAACTTGTGCGCGCTATCGAGTGCCTACATTCTGAGGACCCCCTGACCCCGGAGGACAAAGTTCTGATCTTAGCTCATCAGGCGGAGCTCCAAGACCACATCACCGCAGATGCTCGAGTAGTCCTGGACGCCGTGGTGAACGAACACCGCCATATGTCTCGAGCCATGAGGGGTCATCGCCGCAACGTTCCTGGTGGTGACATCACTTCGTCGACCTGCACGATCCTGGATTTCCTGGAAAGGAACGGCAACTCGCGGCTTCCTGCCGATAGGGTTCGTCCGCCTCTTCGGAACCTGCGGCCTTCCACTGATGGGGTCCGCATGCTTCCTCGGCCCGTCATTCTGGCGGCGGCGGAGGCCTCGCGCCTTCCCGTAGATCTCCCCCGTCAAGTCGAAGCGGAGAGTTCAATGAAGGCCATAGAAGAAGAATACATTCGACTCATGATAGAGTTAGGTCGGGCTGAGAGGGAGCGTAAGAAAAAGAATAATTAGTTGCTGTATTTTTTATTCTAAGGGCGACTTAGTGTTTTGTCGGCCATGTAATCGGTCGCCCGTACCGAACGAATGTAATCGGCCCGAATGAAAGTAATCGGCCATTATGAATGTAATCGGCCGTTCCGGTCGATTTCATATGAGTCTTAAAACCGAGTCGTGTCGGTCATGTCTGACTGTGTTTATTCCTTTAGGCCCCGACCCATATACTCGGGAAATATCTTTTTAAGTATCTCCCATTCAGAGCCCTAGTGAATTCTTCCCCCTCTGTTGTTTCCAAAATATACGCATTCCCTGGAGCGCATCTGCCGATTTTATACGGCCCTTCCCAGGTAGGAGACCATTTGCCGAATTTAGGATCCTTCGACCCGATCGGTAGTACCAACTTCCATACCAAATCTCCAGGGGAGAACTGTTTGACTTTGACCTTCTTATCGTACCACCTGGCCACTCTCTTTTTATTTTCTTCGATGCTTATTAGAGCTCTCAGTCGTTGGCCGGCCAAGTCATCAAGTTCTTCCTTCATCAGAGCCGAGTAGTCGTCGGCCGACAACTGGTCCTGAAGTGAAATGCGCCTTGATCCTGCCCTTGACTCCCATGGAAGTACTGCATTGTGACCGTATACCAAGTGATAGGGGGATAACTTGGTCGCCCCATGACAGGCCATTCTGTATGCCCACAGGGCCTCGGTCAAACATAGGTGCCACTTCTTCGGGCATTCTTCAATCTTTCTTTTGATCAACTTGATTATTCCTTTGTTGGAGGATTCTGCTTGACCATTGGCTTGAGCGTAATACGGAGAAGAATTTAGCAACTTGATGCCCATATCGGTCGTGAATTCCTCAAATTCTCCCGATGTGAACATTGTTCCTTGATCGGTTGTTATAGTTTGAGGGATACCGAATCGGTAGACGATGTGATCCCTTACGAAATCGGCCATGATAGCCGAAGTCACATTTCTTAGTGGGATTGCCTCCACCCATTTGGTGAAATAATCGGTGGCAACCAGAATAAACTTGTGCCCCTTGCTCGATGGTGGATAAATTTGGCCGATAAGGTCTATTCCCCACCCTCTGAACGGCCATGGTTTGATGATGGGATTCATGGCCGATGCGGGTGCACGCTGGACATTTCCAAACTTTTGACACTCCTGACAACCCTTATAATATTTGAAACAATCTTCGAGGATCGTGGGCCAATAGTACCCGTTGTTTCTGATCATCCACCTCATCTTATGCGCTGATTGGTGAGCTCCACATACCCCTTCGTGGATTTCTCCCATCAGAGTCTTGGCTTCTTCTGTCCCAAGGCATTTAAGAAGAACACCATCGATCGTTCGGTAGAACAGATCATCTTCGAGCAACACGTATTTGGTAGCATGAAAGCGCACTCGTCGCTCAACCTTTTTGGACGGATCTTTTAGGTAATCGGCAATTTCCTTACGCCAATCATCAGCTGCAAGCTCTAAGGCCATGGCGCCCGGAATCGGCCGATACCCAGATGCGTGTTGAGCGAGTTTGTTTGCTTCCTCGTTGTGGTCTCTTGGGACGTGCTCGATTACTGCCGATCTGAATTCTTTCAAAAGCTGTAAGCAATCTTCGTGATGGATTCGCAATATGTCATCTTTGCACTCAGCTCTTCCGGTTAGTTGATCCACAATCAGCATCGAATCTCCGAAGACCTCAACAGAATCGGCCTTGACTTCCCTCAATAATCGTAAGCCTTTTAATACAGCTCTGTATTCTGCTTGATTGTTTGTGGCGGCGTTTTCTATCGGCAGAGAAAAATCATATCTTGCCCCCCGAGGCGATATGAGGACGATGCCGATTCCCGATCCGACTCCGCATGAGGACCCATCAAAAAATAACTGCCAAGGCGCTAGTTCCAAGAAGGCGATCTCCGGCCCACAGTGTTGTGCGACGAAATCGGCCATGACTTGGCCTTTGACGGCTTTTGCCGATTCGTAACGCGGATCAAATTCTGATAAAGCTAAAATCCATTTACCGATTCGTCCTTTCAATATCGGCAATGACAGCATGTATTTTACCACATCATCTTTGCATACGACTATACATTCTGCCGACAGTAGATAGTGTCTGAGTTTGGTGCACGAGAAGTAAAGACACAAACACAAACGCTCTACTGGAGGATATCTTGTTTCGGCATCCAGGAGTCTTCTACTAACGTAATAAATCACCCGTTCTTTGCCTTCAAACTCTTGGACTAGAGCCGACCCAATAGCTTTTTCATCGGCTGATAAATATAGTTTAAACGGCTTACCCGTTTGAGGGGGAACCAGGACTGGGGGTGAGACCAAGTATCGCTTGATGTCCTCTAATGCCTTGCGTTGTTCTTCTCCCCATATAAATTCCTGGTCTGGCTTCAACTTCAGAAGTGGTGTGAACGCCTGAATCCGTCCAGATAGATTAGATATAAACCTTCTGATGAAGTTTACCTTGCCGATTAGAGACTGTAATTCAGTTTTGTTCTGTGGAGCGACGACTTTGTTGATGGCCGCTATGGTCTTCTGGTTGACTTCTATACCTCGTTCGTGTACCATAAATCCTAAGAACTGTCCGGCGGAGACGCCGAAAGCGCATTTGTTGGGATTCATCTTGAGGCCATGCTTTTTGGTACACTCTAGCACCTGCCGTAAATCGGCTAGATGTTCTTCGTGGCTCTTGGACTTGACCACAACGTCATCGATGTAGATCTCCACCAGGAGGCCAATGAGTTGGTGGAAGATATAGTTCATAGCTCTCTGATATGTAGCACCAGCATTTTTCAAACCAAAGGTCATCACCACCCACTCGAATAGACCAAGATGTCCTGGACATCTGAAGGCCGTTTTGGGTATATCCTCTTCGGCCATAAGTATTTGATTGTATCCGGTGTTTCCATCCATGAAGCTAATAATTTTGTGCCCCGCGGCAGCGTCGATCAGTACATCGGCCGTAGGCATGGGGTAGCCATCCATCGGTGTGGCCTGATTAAGATTTCTGAAATCGACGCAGACGCGCAGCTTCCCATTTTTCTTATACACCGGTACGATATTAGAAATCCACTCGGCGTAACGACATTGCCGAATAAATTTCGCTTCAATCAGCCGAGTTATTTCGGCTTTTATGTCTGGTAAAATTTTAGGATTGCATCGCCGTGCGGGTTGTTGGTACGGCCGATACCCTGGTTTTATGGGTAGCCGATGTTCAACAATAGATCGATCTAGTCCGGGCATCTCGTGATACTCCCACGCAAAACAATCCTTGAATTCTCTTAATAAATTTGTCAATTTACACTTGTACTCTGGATCTAAATTTGCACTAATAAAAGTCGGCCTTGGTTTGGTCCCGTCACCTAAATCTACCATCTCTAATGAATCGGCCGACGTGAATCCGTGCCCCAGCTTCCCGTCTTCTCGGGCGAACTGATCCATTTATTGCGCTTCTTCGGAGCCGACTGCTCGGATCGGCTGTAGGCCAAAATCGGTGACCTTCAGGAAATCGGTTTCCCACACCCTACCTGATATGCACCTGACGGTTTCGCAGCTCCATTGCTGTGCGTCGGTTGCTGCGATGCTGTACGCGGAGTCGGCTTTCACCACCTCGATGTTATCGCCGACCCATTGTACAAGGCATTGATGCATAGTTGACGGGATGCAGCAGTTTGCGTGTATCCAGTCTCGACCAAGAAGCATATTATAGGACCCTTTGCCATTAATGACGAAAAACGTGGTGGGAAGGGTCTTACTGCCGATGGTGAGGTCGACGCAGAGGGCACCGCGAGCGTTTGACACCTTGCCTTCGAAGTCCTTGAGCATCATGTCCGTCCTGGTTAGGTCGTCGTCGCTCTTTCCCAGCTTTCGGAGTACGGCATACGGCATGATGTTGACGGCAGCTCCCCCGTCGACCATCAATTTAGTGAGGGGGCGACCGTCAACATGCCCTTTAAGAAACAACGCCTTCATATGTTGTCGTTCGTCGTCTTCGGGCTTTTCGAACGTGGCCATCATTGGTTCTAAAGCCAACCGTGCTGTTTGTTCCTCTATTGCCGACACGTTCTGTTGATCGACAGGGGTCATAAACTCCATCGGCAATATGAAAACCATACCGATTTCGGCTGCCGATTCATCGCCCGCTGATTCATCGTTGCCCTTGTCGTTTCTTTTGGGGCGCCATACCCGAGGCCTCCCTTCCTTCTTGTCCACCGCGCTTTCTTCTTCTTGCTGCTCCCATTGGCGGAGGCGTTGGACTCTTCGTTTTTGTGATTTGGTCAAACCATCGGGACACCATCTGGGGTTTATTGGCCTCCCTTCTTTCCTGGCGCGTTCCCATTCTGGCTCGCGTCCTAACGGGTTCTCGTCTGTTACCCGAGCATCGGCCATGTCTTGGAGCCGACTGTGAACGCTGGCTTTGCTACTTGATTGATCGTGTCGATCGGTCCTGCCCCCCTGCCTATTATGGCTTCTATCTTCTGACCGATCATATCGGTCACTTCTGCCCCCCAGCCGATCACGCATGGAAGGGCGCTGATCATCTGGGTTGCGCCGATTCCTGCTGATCGGTTCTGGCCTTCCGTCTCTGGAGCGAGACCTTGTGAACGGCCGATTGCTTCGATAGGGACCGTTGCACTCTGGGCAAGTATCGGCTGATGGAAGCCTGAGGTTATTTTCCCAACAATGGATGAAGAACGGGCATCTCCAGTGTTCTTCGTGCCGACGCATTGCTTCCTCTCGGGACCTCGATCGTTCATGTTGGCGTTGGTACTTTTGGAGCAGGAACTGGGAAGTAATACGTGGTTTATCAGACTCACCATCGTCGTCCTCCATTCGCCGTTTCCCTTTGACGTCTTCGGGCGTAACTTGATTTCTGGGGTCGACAGAGCCGCTCCTTTTTGCCGATTCGGACGTCAGCACTTTTGTTTGGAGGGGATTTTTACCTGTATCCACCATGTTGGTAGGAAAAGGGTGTTGATCAATCTTCATAGGTTTAGCCGGTTTTGCCGGCACTTCAAATTTGAGTCTGCCTTGCTCAATGGCCGACTGTATTTGCTGCCTGAAGATTTTACACTCGTTGGTATCATGTGATGTGGCGTTATGCCACTTGCAATACTTCATCTTCTTCAATTGTTCGGCAGAGGGTATCGTGTGGTACGGCGAGAGTTTAATTTGTCCTTCCTGGAGCAGAAGATCGAAGATTTTGTCAGCTTTAGCTGTGTCGAAACCAAATGCTTCCGGCTCCTTTTTGCCGAATGGGCATGATATCGGTTTCTTTCCTTTAATCCACTCTGCAAGTCCGATGTCGGCGTCTTCCTCATCCTCTAGTTCTTCCAGAAACGCCACTTTCTTCTGGAAATTCCTTCTTGGATCGAATGGACGCACCTCCTGCCTGGACAATCGGTGGACAATCTGGCTCAGGCTCTCGAACTCTTGTGAAGCATATTTCTCTTTAATGTGTGGCAGCAGGCCTTGGAAGGCTATATCGGCCAACTGTGCATCGGTTAGAGCCAGGGAGTAGCATTTGTTTCTGATCTCCCGAAACCTCTGTATGTACGAGGGTATCGGCTCATCACTTCGTTGCCGGAGGCTAGTTAAATCAGACAACTTCATTTCGTGGACTCCAGCATAGAAGTACTTGTGGAACTGCCTCTCTAGATCGGCCCATGTGATGATCGAGTTTGGTGGCAAAGTGGTGAACCATTGGAAAGCCGATCCAGACAAGGATGACGAGAACAACCGTACCCGCAGGGCATCTTGCGTAGCTGCTTCTCCGCATTGGATGATGAATCTATTCACATGTTCCACGGTAGAAGTATCATCCATTCCGGAAAATTTAGTAAAATCCGGAACTTTGTACCGATGGGGAAACGGCAACAAGTCGTACGTAGATGGGTATGGTGTCCTGTAGGTATAAGTTTGCACCTTCGGCTTCAGGCCGAATTGTTCTTGCATTACCTCCGCGATTTGCGCCGTCCAATCCGGTTGTTGTTGGGGAATAATTGGCGGCGGAATCGGCACATGTTGATAAATCGGAGGTTGAATAAAAGGGGGTTGATGAAAAGGTGGTATTTGAGTATAAGCCGGTGGTGTAGTAAAGGACGGCTGCTTGTAGGCACCACTCGTTTCATCATATAGCATGAGCTCTGACGTCTTGCTGACCTCCGGAGCGATAGGCTGGTATGGTGGTATGATCGGCCGAGTGGCCGTTTGGGAGGGTGTCTGGAACGGAGGACTTCCTTGGCTGGCCGATTGATTCAAACCGGTCGTGTTTAAAGGTGCCCCCCAGGGTAAAGGAATGACTGGAGGGAATGGTGCAGTGGACGGCTGGATGGAGCCGTATCCCAAAGGAGTTGATGACGTAGAAGCACCAGATCCTCCGACAGAGGATTGGATCGGCTGTGAAGCCTGATAAGCCTGATTTGGTGGAATCGGCTGAGAATACGTAGGCCCCCTGTACCCCTGTGGTATACCTCCGGCGAAGGAGTTGACAACAGCATTGTGCACCATGTTTGAAAGTACCGGGGATTGGTTTATGAAGGCGTGATGAAGAGATTGCTGAATCATATCGGACATTTTGTCCGAATCTTCTGAAATCGTGATCTGGCGGGGAGTAGGGAAAGGAGACTTTTTAATAGTTTCCCCGCTCCTGGAACGACTGAAGGATTTCAAGCAAGTTTTCCGGACTTGCTCCAAATACTGATTCAGATCTTCTTTTTGGTCGTCCTTTAGATCTGCTTCCGTCACTTCGATGACGTTATCTTCAGAGACTTCAGCAGCTTTCGACATGACAGCGGTTGTAATGGTCCCACCGAGCGTGCCAAAAGTGTGTTGGCGCTAGAAATCGGTCAACCGAATCCCAGCGGCCGACACACGACCCGGGAGAATCTGCTTAGCTCCTGTTCGGGTGAATGCCCTGGTGCGGTTCGCGCGGCGTGCCAGCCAATCTGACCTGTTGATTGGCAAGGAAGAACACGTGTCAAATTCAGTAACTACGATCGGCTAAGTTTCCGATCGAAAGAGCTTATCGGCAGATCGACCGATTTAGTGTGGTAAAGAAATCGGCTATAAGACAGCACGATCCCTATAGCCTTGTAGATAGAAAAATATTAAAGTAATCGGTACAAGGTACGTAGTAACAGCACTAGGAAAAGATCTAATCGGCAATAGATAGATCTGGCAACAGAAAGTAATGAAAGCCGATACTACCGATTCCTAGTAGGATAACTGGTGATAAAAACTAGGAAAACAGGTAAAAACCTATGAATCTAGTCGATATCGATAACTGATGAATAAATCTAAACGAAACAACAGCGATGCGCCGGAAGTTAAAGCTTAGATATTACTCGATAAACGGAACTTACAGAATCGGCCGGAGATCAAGATGATGCAGCCCTGCCAACCCGCACGAACTCGTGAGAAGGAAAAGTGATGGCGAAGTCGCCTGCTCGAAAGTAAGTATGAAGAATAAAGTAACTTGTTGTATTGATTGATTGTTGTGTTTACAGATTTACAAAGGTAGCTATTTATAGCCCCGTACAAATAATCTTCTTAACCGACTAAGACTCTATCTCTAATTCAAACAGAAAACAAATATCTACAAGCACAATCCGTGCTAAACTAATCGTCCCACGCTTCGTGGGCTGAACTCCACCTTATCTTTCCATCTTTCCAAGCCCATACAGGCCCACCTTAATCCACCTTCCTGATCGGCCGATTTCTTACCAGCAAAGGATTGCCGATTGGGAACCTGGTGTATTCACTCTGAAGCGAAGTAAAAAGCCACTTGACCGATTCCGCACTGTAGCACCTTTTGGCCGATTCCCATCTGTACTCCTTCGGTTTCCTTCTCCTTCGGCGCCGATTCTACTGATGACGAAATCCGGCGTCAACAGGTTCTAAGTTCATTAACCGGTCTAGGTTTTGCAACCTATTCTAAGCAATCATAGAACCAAACAAGGTATGTAGATATCAACAAAGCCATGTCATCATCAGATTCCTCATTTACTCAGGGTGACATAGCGATCAAGCAGTCTCAAACTGTGAGAGGCAGACGAATCGATTCGAGTTCTTTAACCATGCATGGTGAACCTAACCTCACGACATCCGCGCACCACGGAGGCTGCTTCCTTTGTCGGCCTTCCCCATCAATCCCCTAACCCGTGTCGGGCCCATTACCTTTGGTGCAAGGTTCCACAGACCCGACCTCTGCCGTTCTGTGACCACGCTTGCCACCACGTGCGACAACCAGCAGGGGAAACTCCGTTCCAAGAACAATGGGGTGACTGCTCACGTTCAGGTTCAATCCGGTACTCGGCTTCCTCATCCCATACTAAGTATGAGGTTAGTACTTTCAAACACTTGATCACGAACACCACCACTGTCGGGCCTTAGCAAGTTTCATAGATAGACGGGGCGATCAACCAACCACCAAAGAGTTACCCAAACCCTGCCCCGTCCATCGTCCTTACAGTTGTAACAGAAGGGTAGACATCCAACTCCTACAACTCGCGAGTGACAGGGAATCACTCAGCTTTTACCGTTTCCTAGTTACGCAAGGTAGCTACTCGGTCCAACAGCTAGTGTTCAGATCATGGGAGCTAAGATATGCATCTAGGGTTCCAAACAACTCCTATACGTAAATGCACAAGCATGTTATAGAAGGCATGCGCAAGTCTGGTAAAACAACACAGGGTTTTCATGCAACCGGGGCTTGCCTTCGAGCAAGGAGGAAGAGAACTGCTCGACTTCTGGGGCGGCTTTGGCTTCAGAGGGCAGGAGCTCAGCTACACCGTCGTCTTCTGGCGCCGGGTGCAGCTCGTAGAAGCCGTCGGCGAGGCGCAGCTCTACACGAATGCAATGCATTAGTTACTATAGACGGTTATTTCAACAGCAACACTTGCAAGTCTGAGCCTAGAAACTCGTGACAAAGAGCAGGGGGGTGAGGGGGTTCAAGGGAGCAGGTGGAGGTCAAGAGGTAAGGGTCAGGAAAGGAACTTATGATCTGATCCTTAAACTAGAGGATTTGGTATGCTAGGGATGCTCAGACTCAAACGCTGAAGGGTCCCCAAGTTTTACACATACACCCTCGGGTTGAAGAAAAAGATCATAGCTAAGCCCTCGGGCGAGGCGGATAAGGGTCGGCAGAGCAGATAGGGTCGGGCGAGACGGAATTAGGGTCGGGCGGATAGGAGGGGTCGGGCAAAGCGGACTGGGGTCGGCAGCGTACCTTCTTCTTACAAGGAACGCTTGGGGTCGGGAAGAAGCAGACTTGGGCGGAGGGGCTAAGGTTTTGAACAACGGCTAGGTCCGCCAGTGCTCCGGCGGCGGCGGTGCTTCTTGTGAATCACAAGTGAGCTCTTACGCAGCACGGAGGAGCAAGCGGCTGGGTGGCTTGGGGAAAAATGGAGTGGAGCGGAGAGGAGAGTTCCTCAAGAACTTAGTGTGTGGCACTGGGAGCTTGGGCAGGGAGCAAGAGAAATGGCGGTAGGCAGCAATGGCGGAGGGAACTCCGGCGGGGCTCGCGCATTCCCTTTTATAGCGGCTGGGAAGGGAGAAGGGATGCGGCGCGGGAGTGAGAAGGGGAGCGGCGCGAAGGCTGGGGAAGAACAATGGAGTGCTCTGCCTGGGCGGCAATTGAGCGACGAGGGCGGTGGTGCAGGACTTCGGGGATGACGCCAGCGTTCATTCGGCTCTGGCGTCAGGGCGGCGCAGGAGCGGGTATGCCGGTGGTTGAGATTTGGGGGAGGCGGGCGTCGTCGTGCGGTAGATTTGATGGAAGTGATCGGTTTAACGGTGCTAGAAACAAGGGCGCACAGGTGAAAAGACAGGCAGTCGCGGGCGCGCGGGCGAGCGCGGAGCAACAGATTGTCGGGCGGCTTCTGACAGGGCGGGGAAAGGGGCTGTCACGGCCGTGGTCAGGGTTGGCGAGGGAGGAATCATCGGGTAGCGAAGACCAGGCAGCGCGACTGTGTTCGAAGTGACGGAAAAGACGGACGACATCGGGCTCTGCGGCCGGGATCTGGCGATGTGATGATGGGCGCGGGAGGCGAGGCGTTGCAGAAAGGTTGCAGAGGGGCTTCCGCTTCAATTGGGGAAGGGGGCGCGAGAATCCATTCGGTCGCGGGCCAGAGACGAGCCTGAGCGGCGGGCGTCGGATGAGTTGAGCCACGCAGCGGGGAGGCTCTGAAGCGGGCATGCAACTCGAGTGCGCCTGTCGCGGAAGATCTGGGGGAAAAAGATCTCGCGGGTCCACCGGTCAGATAGACGGGCGTTTTTGGAAAGACTTAGAAGGATCCGACGGTGGGCTGGGTTTGGCGGTGATCAAGAGCTCGGATTAAGATTAACTGGGAAGATTTGGGGCCGGTCGTCACACAATGGCTTAGAATAAATCCCACTAGCTGAACTGTTAGTCTTCAGGGGTGCTGGTGAGCAATGGGAGCCCATGGAAAAGGAGTAAGATCTTGGTGACTTAGGTCCCGGTTACGGTCTCGCGGATGAGCCGTGAACCCCTTGGGTGCTTCCGTGTGGACTAGCCAGTCTTAGCTGAGGTGGGCAATGGCTTTGTTAGGATCCGCACTGGCACTAAGGTGATCGTGTCGCGGTACCCTACTTGTGGGAAAAGTGTACAACCTCTGCAGAGTTAAAACCTATCTGGATAGCCGTGTCCACGGCATTGGACGAGTTACAGCTTGGTCACATAACTAGCACTTGGGGATGGATGGTTACATGTGTGTGTGTGCGTGTGTTGGATTTTGGAAGTGTCCGGCAGTTGTGCCGTGAGCTATGGCGGACGGGGAGTCCAATAGCAATAAAATTTGGATCCTTTATGTAGGATCAACCCCACTCAATGTTTCGGTTACGAAAGAAAAGTTCCACGAAAACTCCTTTGAAAACAAGCCCATGCATGTGTTGAAAATCTAGCTTTATTGCAAATGAAGCCTAGCCTACCCTTGTTATATCATGTGCATATACTTGCTTGTATACCCCTCCGTGGATGGGGTTGGACTTGATGAGTACTTTTGTACTCACACTTGCTTCGTTGCTACATAGGAAGACCCGGACTTCATCGGCGAGGACTTTGAGTAGGAGGTTGTGTCCGTACCCAACGCTGCCTGTGGTGTTGGCCTTTCCAAGATACTTCTGCTGCCGTGTAGTCCCGAGTGCTATCTTTTGGCAGTCGCTTAGTTAGCCGTTGTTGTTTATTTACTTCTTATCACTGTGTGGCTTTCATGCCCACTCCCTTGAGAGTTGTACGGTAACTGAATTATCTGTCGAATAAATGTGTTATCAGCCTCCTGGGATTGATATTTGCATCATATTTAGTCTCTACTTATGTGAGGACGCTTTAGGTGGTATCAGAGCCATCGTTAGCTGTAGGACACGACCTTAGGACCGGACTAGCCCTTTTGACCAAAATAAATGACTTACAAAATTTCTTCCTACCTCTGCTCTATTGCAAAACTAATTTGCACCCCCGGTTCTTTTCCAGATGGACGAAGGATTGTGGACACACAGCTGTTGCACGGAAGAGCCCGGTTTTCCCAAGTTGTTGCTTGTTTGCCTGAAGCGCCTTGGCATCCAAGAGCCCCCGGAGTTTTCCAGCAGAGAATACGAGCGCTATGGTATCCCTCAGTGTGAAGTAATCATTCACATTGGAAGGAGTGCTCGCTACCCCAACATCGAGCCGCTCCAAGTATCAGCTATGGGTTTCCGGCACCGAGACACTTACCCAGTAGCGGCTCGAAAGGTTCTTGGTTACTTATGCTAGATGTACGAGATGCACCTCGAGCCAACATCTATGAGATACTTCCCGCCTGCCGAAAAGGGCCATCCGGGTTGGAGAGCCCGGATGAGAGCTCTGGATGAACATGGTCGACGTGAAGAGGACACCACCGTATACCACATGGCCGCTTATCTTCTCAGCTTGGATAGACTCTATGATCAGCAGGCCGCAAAACTGAAGCAACAAGTTCGTCACGTTGAGAGGGTAGAAGTTCACATAAGGATGCTCCAAGCAATGCTAAGGGAAGCTAGAGCACAAGTTGCAGCCGCCCGAAGTGCACAGAGTGCGGCTATGGAAGCCCTTAAGCAAGCTCAAGACCGGCATCTCCAAGAACTCAAGGAGGCTCATCTCAGAGGGATTGCCATAAGATGGATGGTCGCCTCAGAGGTCGAGGGGCCTCCTTGCTCCGAAGGGAACCCTCTTGCCCTCGAATACTACAAATGTCACGGCCTCAAAAATTCCACCAGTTGCACCCTTCCTCGATGCTCCTAGAAGAGGCATTGAGATCATGGTGGGAGAAGCTGCAGAGCCCCCTCCTGTGTGCGGAGCATGGAACAAGGAAGATGAGTCATCCCTCCTCATCCCGTTAGAAGACCACTCAGTCCAGGGAGAAGACTCACCCCGCGAGTAGTATGCCCAGCCCAGAGTTGCCCAAGGGAATGAAGCCGTCTCGGTCCGCAGCTTAGAGTTGCACCCCCTTCAGTTGTGTTGCTGTAACCGGTCGTGTAGTACGTGTTTTGGCCTTACCCCCCAGAAGTGTTGTACCCCCCCGTGGCAAAATGAATAAAATCGTTTGTGCTTGTTGTTTGTTAGTCTGTGTGCTTGTCGACTGGAGGTGGATTCTGTCTCTTCGAAAATACGAAATAATTACCTTAAAGATCACTAAAATCCAAATCCCACTCTCATAAAGTCTCACTCAATCTGCAGATGCCACCCAAGTGTGCCACCAGGACCTCCCCGAGTTAGGCTCATGCCACCCCCAGTGCCGACAGGTAGCCAGAAAGGCAAGAACCGCCTCCGGCAGTGCTTCCTAAAGAGCAGAAAGTAAGTCAGCTCGAAGGCAGGGGAGAAAGCCAAGTGGGAGCACAGCAGCCACCGCCCCCACTAGTCATTGATCTGGTTCAAGTAATGAACAACCAGACTCTTCTGCTGGAAGCTTTGGCCAATGCCGTCACCCGCTAGAGGCCCCGCGGGTAGAACATGAATGAGAAGTTGACAGACTTCCTCCAGACCAAGCCACCCACTTTTGGCGGGTTCGTTAACCCTCTGGACGCAGATGACTGGCTGCGCGTCATCTAGAGGAAGCTGGAACCATTTGGTTGCAAGGGCAGGGACAAAGTTCTCTTGGCTGCCCACCAGCTCACTGGAACTGCCCTAGCTTGGTGGGAGAACTACTGCTCTGCCGCCCAGGATGCCTCCACTATCACCTAGGATGAGTTCGTGATGGAATTTCATCGCTACCACATCCCCGCAGCTACCATGAAGCGCAAGGCGGATGAGTTCCGTGAACTCCGCCAAGGCAACAAATCTGTGGAGGAGTACACCTTCAAGTTCATGGAGCTGGCTCGTTATGCTCCAAAGGAGGTGGACAAGGATGAGAAGAAGAAGGACATGTTCAAGAAAGGCTTGAACGTGGAACTAAGGACCCTGCTCACCCCCCAGATTTACCCCAACTTCAACACCCTGATGAACATGGCCATCTTGACTGAGAGGGCCAAGGCCGAAGAACAAAGGGATAACAAGCGCCGGTTCCTGGAGAGCAAGACGCACCAGTAGGACCGATTCCAGAAGTCGAGGAGCTTCGGTCATCCCTTGCCCAGATCCCAAGCTCCCATGCATTACCGGACCCAGTCCCAAGCACCCGGTTCACACCAGACTGCTGCCCCATTCAGGAGCCAGAACCCTACTAAGGCCCCACAGAGCAGCGCCAGCCAAGTCACAGGCAACAGCAGGGCATGCTTCAACTGCCGAGAGCCAGGGCATTTCATCGCCAACTATGCCAACAAGCCAGCAGCATCAGCCTTCCCCAACTCGGTAGCTGGGCCCAGGGCAGCATTGTCAGGAGCCAACCGTGTACCAGTCCGCAGCAACAACAACCCCAACAACAACAACAGCCAGCAGATGAGGCCGCCCCAGCAGTCATTCGGACGAGCCCGCGTCAACCACATCAGCGCGCAAGAGGCTCGCAAAGCTCAGGGCGTGGTACTTGGTGAGTTTCTAATCAGCTCAGTCTTGGCAACAATACTTTTTGATTCTGGAGCATCACATTCCTTTATATCCTCAAGTTTTGTGGAAGAGCACAATATACCCACAGTACTACTAAAGTTACCCGTATTAACCCGGACTCCTGGAGCTGACATTCGGTGTCAACTAGGTTGTTCCCGGGTAAGGATCAATTTAAGTGGGGTAGAATTTCTAGCGAATCTAGTAGTACTTAAGTCTAAGGGGATAGATGTGATTCTTGGAATCGACTGGTTAAGCCTGCATGATGGTCATATAGGGTGTGCTGATAAGGTAGTGCACTTAACCAATCAGGATGGTGTACAAGTGACCTGTCACACTCGGAGAAGCGGCCCAGACCCCATGGTGTTTAGCATGGCGACCAAGACCATAGAGGAAGTTCCAGTAGTGAGTGAATACCCAGATGTCTTTCCTGGAGAACTACCTGGAATGCCCCCAGATAGAGATATAGAGTTCGTAATTGACCTTGTCCCTGGAACCTCTCCTATAGCCAAGAGACCCTATAGGATGGCAGCCTCAGAGTTGGCCGAACTGAAGAAACAATTGGGAGAATTACAGCAGAGTGGCTTTATCAGGCCTAGCTCATCCCCGTGGGGAGCCCCCATGCTCTTTGTCAAAAAGAAAGATGGGAGCATGAAGATGTGCATGGATTATCGCACACTGAATGAGGTCACCATCAAGAATAAGTATCCACTCCCCAGAATAGATGACCTGTTCGACCAACTGAAGGGAGCCAAGTATTTCTCCAAGATAGATCTGAGGTCAGGGTACCATCAGCTCAAGATCAAGGAGAGCGACATCCCGAAGACGGCCTTTGTCACCCGTTATGGTCAATTTGAGTTCACTATGATGTCTTTTGGACTGACCAATGCACCTGCTTATTTCATGAATCTCATGAACAAGGTGTTTATGGATGAGTTAGATAAGTTTGTCGTAGTCTTTATTGATGACATACTTATTTACTCCAAGAGTGTTCAGGAGCATGAGCAACATATACGGGTGGTGTTAGAGAAATTGAGAACCCACCGACTCTATGCCAAATTCAGCAAGTGTGAATTTTGGCTTGAGAAAGTGGCATTCCTTGGTCATATCCTGACCACAGAAGGAGTCGCAGTTGACCCGGAGAAAATTGAAGCCGTCTCCAACTGGCAACAACCCACCAATGTTAGTGAGATTAGAAGCTTTCTGGGTTTAGCTGGATATTACAGGAGATTTATTGAGGGATTTTCCAAGATAGCCCGGCCCATGACAGAACTGCTCAGGAAGGATAAGAAGTTCATGTGGACAGAGTCATGTGAGAGGAGCTTCCAAGAGCTGAAGAAGAGGTTGACGACAGCCCCAGTATTGACCTTGCCAGATATCCAGCGAGACTTCGTCATCTACTGTGATGCATCCCGACAAGGATTAGGATGTGTCCTCATGCAAGATTAGAAGGTGGTGGCATATGCTTCCTACCAACTCAAGCCTCATGAGCAGAACTACCCAACCCATGACTTAGAATTTGCAGTCGTAGTGCATGCCCTCAAGATTTGGAGGCACTATCTGATTGGGAATAAGTGTGAGATCTACACCGACCATAAGAACTTAAAGTACATGTTCACCCAACCCGATCTGAATTTGAGGCAATGGAGGTGGTTAGAACTAGTAAAGGACTACAGCCTAGAAATCCACTACCACCCCGGCAAATCTAATGTGGTAGCTAATGCCCTAAGCCGGAAATCCTATGGACAGCCCGGACCTGAGATTGCCTGCCTACAGGAGGAAATGGCTCGGTTGAATGTGCACATTATTCCCCCAAATACCAGTCGCAAGCTAAATGTCCAGCCCACCTTGGAGGATAAGATCCGAGAAGCCCAGGGTTCGGACCAAGACTTAGAGAAAATCCGCAAGCAAACCGGAGAAAATAAAGCCCCGGATTTCAGAGTGGATGACAAAGGAACCTTATGGTACAAGGATAGAATTTGTGTCCCCAAGGATGGAGAATTCCGGCAGACCATCATGGATGAAGCCCATAACTCGGCATACTCCATTCATCCCGGGTCCACCAAAATGTATATGGACTTAAAACAGAGATACTGGTGGAATGGAATGAAGGCGGACATAGCCCAGTTTGTCGCCTATTGTGATACTTGCCCAAGGGTCAAGGCCGAGCACCAGAAGCCAGCCGGCTTGCTGCAACCATTGCCTATCCCAGTTTGGAAGTGGGATGAGATCGGCATGGATTTTGTAGTAGGCTTGCCTAGAACTCAGAAAGGAAATGACTCCATATGGGTAATAGTGGATCGACTCACTAAAGTTGCTCACTATCTACCCGTACGGACCACTTATGGTGGAGAAAGACTAGCCTGACTCTACGTCGACAACATAGTGAAGCTGCATGGTGTGCCCAGCAGGATCGTCTCGGATAGAGGGACCCAATTCACCTCTAGGTTTTGGAGAAGTTTGCATAAGGCCATGGGCACTAAATTGGACTTCAGTTTAGCCTATCACCCCCAGACTGATGGCCAAACAGAGCGAGTGGATCATATCATGGAGGATATGTTGAGAGCATGTGTACTTACCTATGGCAAAGATTGAGAACAAAGTTTACCCTATGCAGAGTTCTCATACAATAATAGTTACCAAGCCAGCCTAGGCATGTCACCATTTGAGGCCCTTTGTGGTAGAAAGTGCAGGACCCCTTTGATGTGGTCAGAAGTAGGAGACCGCTCCCTAGTCGGACCTGCTTTCATCAAAGAAGCAGAAGACTATGTGGCAGAAATCCGAGAGAAGTGAAGGCCGCACAGTCCAGACAGAAGAGCTACTTGGACAAGAGGAGATGGGAATTGTGCTTCAATGAGGGAGATTTTGTCTACCTCAAAGTTTCCCCGATTCAGGGTACTCGAAGGTTTCAAGTGCAAGGAAAACTAGCCCCTCAGTATATTGGACCATACCAGGTGGTAAAGAGAGTTGGAGCCGTAGCATACCATATCCAACTGCCCGAAGAAATATCGGATATACACCCGGTATTTAATGTCTCCCAGCTGAGAAAATGTTTGAGAGTACCGGAGGAACAAGTACCGGTGGAGACAATAGATTTGCAAAAGGATCTTCGGTATCAAGAAGTACCCATCAAGATCCTGGACACCGTCACTAGAAAGACAAGGAATTCAGTAGTCCGGATTTGCAGAGTTCAATGGAGTAGGCATGGCGAAGAAGAAGCCACGTGGGAACGCGAGGACGCGTTAAAAAAGGAATTTCCCCATCTCTTCAGGACTCAGTCGAATCTCGAGGATGAGATTCAATTTAAGTGGGGTAGGTTTGTAACATCCGTAGAAATTACCAACTAAAATCACCCGTTAAAAATCGCTTTCAAAATCTTTTTACCGCTGAGCTCCCGGAAATCCAAACTCTTCCCGGCGATTTCGCCATCCCGGCACCCAAGCCGACATCCATCATTTTATCCGTGCCCGTAATTTTCACCGCGTGCCATCGTCAGACGCCGCGCGCATGCTCCGACTGCGTGCCGCAAACACCGCCGGTCTCCCTCTTTTCTTTCTCTTCCCCCCTTTTTCTTTTTCTTTTCCTTCTTCCTTTCTTCTTCTTCTTCTTCTCCTCCTCCTCT
>NC_028456.1:9060821-9152145 GCF_000263155.2 Setaria italica | reverse complement strand
TTCTCGGTTCCTGGCGCCACTCCTTGGGCCGGCCCCTCCCCTCCGGCGCCATTACTCCTCCCAGCGCCCACCTCCTCCTGGCACCATACCGCCGGCTGCCTCGGACCCGCACCCTCAGGCCCCGTGCCGCCACCCCGGCGCCGGCCCCCGCCCGGTCCGGCCCCACGGGTCCCGCGCGCTCGGTGCGCCGCCGCCGGCCCCTACCTCTCCTGCGCGCCGCCGGACCCGGCCCCGCCGCCATTGCCATGCCGCCGCCGCGACGCCACCCCCCGGAGCCCACGCTGCCGGCCCGGCCTGCCCGGCCCCCCCACCTCCCTACCGTACGCTGCCTGCCGGCCGAACCCCCACTCCTTGCCGCCGGCCATCACTCCACCGTCGGCATATAAAAGGGCTGCCCACCCGGCCTCCCTTGCCACTCCACCACCACCTCACCTCGCCACCCCTACTTCCTCCCTTCCCAGCTTGCCGCCCGTGCGCCGCCCCTTCCACGCGCCGCCCCGTGCGCCGCCGCCGCACGGGCCACCACCGGCCGCCCCTCTTCCACCTGCAAGTCCCCACGGTAATGGGCCAAATGAGACCCCCTCGACTCCCTCCACCTTCCCCCGACCCTCGGCGCCGGCGGTGAGGCCCCGGCCGGCCGGCCGCCACTGGCCCCATCTCCTTCTCACTCCCCTCCCTCTATTCCTGGGGAGAAGAAGATAAGATGCCCCAAAATTTCGATCTGACCCCCTCTTTCTTCCTATTCGCGAATAAGTCCTTCCACCTATCTCATAAACCTATTCGTAGATAAGCCCCTCCACCGCCAAAAGTAATTACAAATAGGTCCAGTATTTATGAAAAGGTCCCTGGTTTATCACAAAACAGTCCTAACCCTCCTTTTTAAGCCCCTAATTCATGTTTAACTCGTCATTTCATGCGCCAAACTTCCTCCAATTAATCCCAAATTCGACCACGTCATCCTCCAGTATACTTCCGCCGATCCATATTTCAATTTCCCAAAAATACTCTTTCTACCTATTTTCCATTCGCGTTTTCTGTTCGGAGCTCAATGGGTGAAAACCGATTTTCTTTTATTTATTTGTGTGCCCGTTTGTGTGTGACGTAGATCACGGAATACCCAAGGAGGAGCCCGAGGAAGAGTTTGACCGCGGGCCTGAGCCCAAGGACCAACAGCATGAGCCGGAACTCCCGGAAGGCTTGGAAGACGGCAAGTCCAATCTCACCCTTTGATGCATACTTAATCCTAGTTTTTCAAACACAACCTATTGGCCTGTTTTATAAAATGCATATTGTTTTATTGCAAGACATGGTTGGATAGCCACCCCTTGATTGTTATGAACATTCCTTGTTGTCCTATGTTTATCTCTAAATATGACTTGCTCTGTTTAGATGGTAACTACTACTAGAATGCTTAGGAAATTGCTACTCAACTTCAATCATTATTACAATGGTTTATTTGGAGAATAAAGGCGTGTGTGTGTGCAAAATGGGAAAATGGGTTTCTAGGTTCAAAGGCAAGGGATGTGTAGATGAGATGGATGGGTGTTTCTTGTGTGAAATGCCAGGAGGTTGTGCTCATACCTTAGTGGTTGAGCAATGTCGGGAGATGTCCATCTTGTCATGGTTAAGGACCGAGTTGATGTGTCATCTTGCCTAATTCAACCATCATGCAACCACTCGACCGTTGTATGGGCAACGACTTAGCATAAATCCCACTAGCTGAACTATTAGTCTTCAGGGGTGCTGGTGAGCAACGGCAGCCTATGGAAAAGGAGTAAGATCTTGGTGACTTAAGTCCCGGTTATGGTCTCGCAGATGAGCCGTGAACCCCTTGGGTGCTTCCGTGGGGACTAGCCAGTCTTAGCTAAGGTGGGCAATGGCTTTGTTAGGATCCACACCGGCACCAAGGTGATCGTGTCGCGGTACCCTACTTGTGGGAAAAGTGTACAACCTCTGCAGAGTTAAAACCTATCTGGGTAGCCGTGTCCACAGCATTGGACGAGTTATGGCTTGGTCACATAACTAGCACTTGGGGATGGATGGTTACATGTGTGTGTATGCGTGTGTTGGATTTTGGAAGTGTCCGACAGTTGTGCCGTGAGCTATGGCGAACGGGGAGTCCAATAGTGATAAAATTTGGATCCTTTGTGTAGGATCAACCCCACTCAATGTTTCGGTTATGAAAGAAAAGTTCCATGAAAACTTCTTTGAAAACAAGCCCATGCATGTGTTGAAAATCTAGCTTTATTGCAAATGAACCCTAGCCTACCCTTGTTATATCCTGTGCATATACTTGCTTGTATCCCCCTCCGTGGATGGGGTTGGACTTCTTGAGTACGTTTGTACTCACCCTTGCTTCGTTGCTACAGAATAAGACCCGGACTTCATCACCGAGGACTTTGAGTAGGAGGTTGTGTCCGCACCCAACGCTGTCTGTGGTGTTGGCCTTTCCAAGATGCTTCTGCTGCCGTGTAGTATCGAGTGCTGTCTTTTGGCAGTCGCTTGGTTAGCCGCTGTTGTTTATTTACTTCTTATCGCTGCGTGGCTTTCACGCCCACTCCCTCGGGAGTTGTACGGTAACTAAATTATTTGTCGAATAAGTGTGTTATCAGCCTCCTAGGACTGATATTTGCATCACATTTAGTCTCTACTTATGTGGGGACGCTTCACAGAGCTACACTTTGCTAACTACTCCTAAGGTATGTTGACCGATAGCCACAGGCTTGGTACACCGAATTAGGAGGCTATGCCATGATTTTACACTACTCTAGCAGCCCAAACCTGTATAAATTTGTGTCTTATGTCATCGCTTTTACCATCAAGTTCCAGGTCCGACGATCCCCCACCAACCAATCTAGTACCTCGGGATAACCCTCGGTAGGTTGCTGGGGATAAAACACCAACTCCTCATGTCAAGTAGCTTGGGATTTTTTTTCAATAAGTTTTCAAAAACAAACCTTGCTTAGCTTGTCATTTGATTCTCTTAGATCGCTCAATGTGTATATGTCCTCACCAAGGCATTTGACTTGACTTTGTTCATCCTACTTCTAATGATAGCTATATGTGGATCTCAATGTAGGGTATGAGGGATAAGGCATACTTGTATCACATATATCACAAAGTCAAAAACCGGATCCAAGGAGAAAAACAAGTCATACAATTAGATCAAGATGTGCACTTGTATGGATATGGTGGATGGTGATGGTATATGGATTGAAAGGTGTATGGACTCCTTTTGTATGATTCCATCTCTCTCCTTTTTCTCTTCCTTTTGGACATGGGTTATCTTTTTCTCTTTCTCTCCTTTTTTTCTTTTTCTTTTTTTATCATGCTTTGAGGATGACTTTTCTTTTTTTTCTTTTTCTTTTTGCATAGCCCATGTCTCTTTGGCAAGGATACTTTTGGAGAGAGGTCACAACACATGTGGATCTTTATTTGTGGAGTGGATGGATGGTACAATACTAACTCTCATTTGAGGATAGCAAGGTGTATATGGTGTGCATGTGAATCTTGATCATGAAAGCATGAAAAGAATTTTCACAAGGGTCCTAACAATTTGACAAAGCTCAATGTAAAGACAAGCAGCATATGTGTATAGGGTTTTCAATATATCTCATCATAAGGCATTGGTAGGACTTTGGCGTATCAAAGAGGAGCTTTGCAAATGTTTTCCAAATTTTTAAATAAATTTCCCAAGTACTTAAACATTAAGAGCGAAGATCATGTTATCAAACCATATCTCAAACATCAACTAGTTAAATCAGCATGCTTTCCTAAATATTTTTATTCACAAGCATCAAGATGATAAGCAAGGAATAAAATATATGCAAGCAAACCATAGGAAACATGTAGAGCAGGTGGAGCCAGCTGATTCATTTTATTTGAGTTGATTCAGAGGATCAAATTTAAAACTCATTCAAACTCATGAATCAGGAGAGTAGAGAGGTAGGGTGTACTTACCTTTGTGTGTGTTAGACACTTTGTGGGTCAAACAGCCCCCCACACTTATTCTTGTACCTGCATTTTATTAGAGGACAAAACAAAACAAAAGGAGCCTAGGAAGATAAAGGTTTGTCTAGCCTATTTATTATGAGAGTTGATTTTAAGGCTAGGTGTCTTCGATAAAGTTGATCACATCATACTCTCTATTATCAGGTTCTAGGAAGATTTTTAAGCGATGACCATTTACCTTGAAGATATCACCTCCGTCATCTTGTAGTGTGAGTGCTCCGTATGGCGCGGCATTGATGACAGTGTATAGTTCTTTCCATTTTCTTCAAAGCTTCCATGTCCAAATAGCTTGACCCTGGAATTGAAGAGTAATACCTTATCTCTTGGCTTGAATTCCTTTTGTTTGATTCTTTTGTCATGCCACCTCTTTGTCTTTTCTTTGTAGATCTTGGCATTATGGTATGCTTTGTCCCTCCATTTGTCTAGCTCTGATAGCTGTTGCTTCCTTTGTCTTCTGGATTTCGTGAAGTCCATATTGAACTTCTAGATGGCCTAGTGAGCCCTATGTTCTAGCTCAACTGGTAAGTGGCATGTTTTCTCATATACCAGCTGATAGGGTGTCATGCCTAGCGGTGTTTTGTAGGCTGTCCGCTATGCCCATAATGCATCGGGTAGTTTGTCTTCCATGATTTCCCCGTCTCTTGCATAGTGTTTTGCAGAAGGTTATTGATTTGCTTGTTCGATGTTTCTACTTGGCCACTTGTTTGCAGGTGATGTGGAGTTGCAATGTTGTGTTGTACTCCAAGCAATTTTAGGAGGTTTTGGAAGGTTTTGTCAATGAAGTGAGACCCACCGTCACTTATCACCAATCTTGGTGTCTCGAAGCGTAGGAAGATGACCTCTTGGAACATTTTTCAAGCATGTTGTATGACATGGTGTTGCTTCTACCCACTTGGACACATAATCAACCGCCACCAGGATGCACTCACTGTCACAGGACTTTGGGCAAGGTCCCATGAAGTCAATGCCCCATACGTCAAATAGTTCTACCTGAAGGTTATCTTGTAAGGGCATTGCATCCCGTGTAGTAATTCCTCCATGCTTTTGGCATCTTCGGCATCTTCGAACGAAATCTTTTGTGTCATCATACATGGTCAGCTAGAAGAATCCACTTTGCCAGATCTTTGCTTGAGTATGAAATGCACCATAGTGTCCCCCATATGGTGCTGCATGGCATCTCTCTATGATCCTTATTCCTTCAGTTGCGGGTACACAACTTCTCAGAAGGCCATCAACACAAACTTTGTAGAGGTACGGATCATCCCATAGGTGGCGTCTACTTTTGTAGAGCAACTTCTTCTTGTTTCCTCCTGGTGGTACATATCCTGCAACCATAAAGTTCACAATATTTGCATACCAGGGGGTGGAATCCGTGACCTTTAGCAGCATGTCGTCCCAGAGGAAGTCATTTATCGGTAACTCCTACATGTTAGTGTAATGCATACGCAACAAATGATCTACAACAGAGTTTTCTACTCCTTTTTTATCTTTTATTTCTAGGTCAAACTCTTGGAGTAGAAGGATCCAACGTATCAAGCGGGTTTTAGCATCTTTCTTAGTGAGCAAGTATTTCAATGCAGCATGATCGGTATAAACAATGATCTTAGCTCCTACTAAGTAAGATCTAAACTTATCTATGGCAAAGACAATGGCAAGGAGCTCTTTTCAGTGGTAGCATAATTGAGTTGTGCTGCTATCAAAGTCTTGCTTGTGTAAGCGATCGTGTGATGCTTCTTATCCTTAGTTTGGCCTAGAACGTCTCCTACGGCATAGTCACTAGCATCACAAATGATCTCAAATGGCAACATCCAATCTGGGGGTTGGATGACTGGAGCTGAGATGAGTGCCTTTTTAAGGGTGTGAAAGGCAGCGAGGCACTCATCGGTGAAGTCAAAGGGTAAATCGGTGATAGAACCCTGCGTGGCCTAGGAAGCTATGGATTCCCTTGACATTGATAGGAGGTGGAAGATTTTCCATAACTTTAATCTTAGCTCGGTCCACCTCTATCCCTCGTTCAGAAACAAGGTGCCCTAAGACAATACCCTCACAAACCATGAAATGACACTTTTCCCAATTAAGCACCAAATCCTTCTTGCGGCGTCGTTGCAAGGCCTTGTCTAAATTCTCAAGACAATGATCGAAGGTTTTCCCATAGATGGAGAAGTCATCCATGGAAACTTCCATGATTTCCTCAATCATGTCTGAGAAGATAGACATCATGCACCTTTGGAATGAACCTGGTGCATTACACAACCCTGAACGACATCCTACGATAGGCATACGTTCCATAGGGGCATGTGAAAGTGGTCTTGCTTTGGTCATCGGGATGGATGGGGATTTGATGATAACTGGAATACCCATCAAGGAAACAAAAGAAGGATTGGTTTGCAAGCCGTTCCAACATTTCATCAATGAAGGGCAGCGGGAAATGATCCTTCTTTGTAGCCTTGTTGAGCTTCCTATAGTGAATGCACATCCTCCACCCGGTAGGGAGACGTTGCGGGATTAGCTCATTCTTTTCATTTACAACAACTGTCATCCCCTCTTCTTAGGCACTACTTGAACGGGACTAACCCACTCACTATATAGCATGGGGTAGATGATCCTAGCGTGTAGGTGTTTCAGGACCTCCTTCTTCATGAGATCCCTCATCGCATTGTTCAACCTCCTTTGAGGTTCCCTAGAAGGTGTGATGGTGGAATCTAAGGGGATGCGATGGTTACAAAGAGTTGGGCTGATTCCCTTGAGATCTTGGAGGGAATATCCAAGAATGGCTTGATGTTTCTCTAGGATGGTGATGAGTCTCGCAGATTCCACTTCCAAGAGTTTGTCACTAATGATTATGGGAGACTTACTGTCACCATGGAGGAAGGCGTAATGGAGGCCTGTGAGTAAGGGCTTTAACTCGGTCGGAGGTCTAGGGGGAGTCTCAAACTTAGATATGCCTATGGGTTCAGCAGGATCATCCTGTTCTTCGATGAATTTTTTAGCATCTCTTTCAAGGAGAGATTCCAGTGAGTCGACTGGTATTATTCCTATCACCTCTTCGATCGGTTTAGAATCAAGGGAAGGATCTGTCACGAAGTTTTTGGCTCTAGAGATCAAAGCATCCATGAGTAACTTCTCGATGGGGTACCCGATCATGAGATCAAAGTTTTGGACATGAAAAACATGAAAGTCGAGGATCTCTTCAATGTCCTCATGTCTAACAGACACATGCTACAGAATCCCAACTCCTTCCAAGAATTCTCCAGAGGAGGTCTGGAAAGTTTTGTTTGTCGGAACAAAGGGCTCATCTCCCAAGAGCTACATCGTGCACTCGCTGGAGATGATTTTTGCTCCGACAGTGGGATTATAGAGGATGTTTACCAGGTTTCCTCTTATAGCACATAGAATGGTTGATGGAGGGGAACTGATCCGGAGAACTTCTGACGATAGTTCCAGCTCTCTCGACCTCTCACTAGTCATAATGGCCATCAGCTCCCTAACGTTTTACCTAAGGAAGGTGGCTTCTATAGGATCATTAGGAGGGATGGGTATTGATGGTTTCCTCTTGCAGAGATAATTTGAGGTGTTTCCAAAATCTTCAAAAAGATCATCCTTAAATTCAAAAGGGAGCTCTGAAGGTTGAATTTCTTCTTCATTCGAAACTCGTGGTTCAGGAGAGAGCTCTGAAGGATGTGGATGGAGAGGGATCGGATTCGGCTGCTAGAATGTCCTCATGGCTTGACGTACTCTCTTCTCAGGAAGGTTTAGGCGCGGTTACGAAGGAGGTGTTTTCGGTGATACGATCTAAGATTTTCCTACCTTTGGCTGGAGTCTTGTGGGTGAATGACCCTCCAGTAGTAACGTCAAGGTAAAGGGCGGATTCCGTGTCGAGACCCATGCAAAAATGTTCACGCAACTCATGGTCAGGGATCGATAGGACAGGGCCGGACTTCACTAAAAGTGAGAACCTTGCCCAAGCCGCACCTATGGATTCCTTCTCATCCTGCTGAAAGCTGAGGATATCCCTCTGTAGAGCGATAACATGGGACTAGGAAAAGAATTTGTGGCAGAACCACCCAATTTAACCTAGCTAAAGTGTACTCAACTTTGCCTCACATGCGAACTGACACTTTAATCAAGTTAACCTAGTAGCCTGTCGGGTTTTACCCAATAAACCACTTGTCTCGGATCAAAACAAAGCAAACTCACATGAAGGCGAGTCCAGAGAATACAACAATCCAGTAGATTAAAACATAGGTCCCACTTTAATTATTACACCACAAGAGTTCAAAATGCATAAAGTAATGTTTTTCAAAGTTTAGCAGCGGAAAATAAAATGATACAACTAACGTCGATACAGAATACCATGGCAAAGCCGGACATGATATCAATCACCATGATCCTCGCCGTCTGAGGATGGGTTCCACTTGACTTTCCAACCTGGAGGGAGTTGGGTCGACCAAGTCAAATTGGCAACCATTTCCTCAAAATCAACACTACCTGAAAACATAGCCACAAGCAAGGCTGAGTATACTAATACTCAACAAGACTTACCCATCATGTGGTAACAACTCCACCGACTCCTTGATATGCAAGGCTTTCTGGCTGAGGGGTTGTTTTGCCAAAAGCATCTATATTAAGTCCTTACTTTCAAGTTTTAACATCAGATTCTAGTTGATTAACCATTCTAGGTAAGCACCTATTCTAAGCAAGCATGTTGATCAAACATTTTATTCCAAGCATCATCATTAAAATAATCATTCTCTGTTCCACTTGTTACTCAGTGCAGCATAGTGATTAAGCAGTCTCAAACTATGAGAGACAGATGATTCGAATCGAGTTTTTAAACGTTGCAAGTTGAACCTAATCCCACAACATCCATGTACCACATCGGGTCCGCTTCACTTGTCAGCCATCCCCATTAATGCCCAAGCACGTGTCAGGGCCACTTCCCTTGTATACAATGCCCCACGGTCCCGGAACGTCGCCGTACCGTGACTGTACTTGTACCCACATGATGCACCAGGGGAAAATCCATTCCAGAGAGAGTGGGACGATCTACTCACGCCTCGGTTCAATCAAGTACTAGGCTTCCCTTTTCCATACTAGGTATGAGATTAGTACTTTCAAACACTTGACCACAATCACCATCATATTTTGACCTTAGCACATTTATTACTAGACAGACGGGGCAAATTCCACCAAGTTAGGACCAAAGCCCAGCCCCATCCATCATCCTTATGGTTGTAGTATAAGTAAGCAAGCAACTTCTATAACTAGCGAGTGATAGGAAATCACTCGACTTTTACCGAGTCCCTATTAGCATTGCAACTACTCGGCCTATCATGGTAGTGTTCAAACATAGGTACCTGAGATCATGCAACTAGGTTTCAATCAACTCCTATGACCTTAAATGCACAAACATAAGTAACATAGGTAGTGCATGAACTTTAAAATAGGGTTATGCTCCGGGGCTTGCCTTCCAGTTCTAAGTTAGTAGTGAGCTCATCGGATGCTTGACTGGGCTCTTGCTCGGCCTCGTCATGATGCAGCTTGGCAGGTACTTCCTCGGTCATCGGGAGTAGTTCGTACATTCCATCTGCGAGATTCGCTTCTACACGAGATGCATATGCAATATTTCAATATTTTACGATTTTACGTGCAAGATGCATTCATAAGACATTACAAAAGTGTAAAGCTTACAATGAACACGTAACCCAAGTCAAGATTCAAACTTGAGTTCTTCGTGAGATAAAGTGATTTCGTACTTTAAACCCTGGGTTTTATTGCTGGTGATTGTGTACACATATGAGGTTTTAGCAACTTAGATTTCACAAAGAAAGGTGGGGGGATGGTGATTGTGTACACATATGAGGTTTTAGCAACTTAGATTTCACAAAGAAAGGTGGGGGGGGTCACTTTAGGGTTGCTCAAAACTCATTTGGAAAGTTATCATGTTTCTGAATTTTTAAACAACTCAAATTATCATATTTAAAGTGTATTTAACTACATACATTTATTTGAGCAAGGTAAAACATGTATCAAACAAAAACCAGTATTTTTCCAAGAGAAACAATGGTATCAGGAACTCAACAAAGGTGCTTTCACATTTTTCTATTTTCTTCTATTATTAGTGTTAATAGCAAGATCTAGCCTAGCATTTCAAGGTTTGCCTTAAACCAGTGTGTTCAACACCTAAACTAGTGTCACAAAATTCATACCTAGAACAAGCATGACACAAGTGTTCTAACAGAGGTGGATGTACATTTTTACCATTTTTGTGTGATTTATGGGGCATTTAAAGGCTTAAACACAAAATAAAAACCTAAGGGAAAAACACAATAGTAACATGATCAAAAATATTTTTCAATGAAACTACTCAACATCTAGAGTCTAACAAAGTTGGATTTGTATTTTTAGCATTTTTCTACATTTTCTTATGCATTTCCAAAGTTTCAGTCGATTTAATCCAGAATAAAATAGAAAAGGGGAAAACACGTTTCACAAGGGGGGCCCTAGATCTTTTAAACCTTCACAACGGTACCCCTACACTTTCCACTAAGGACCCTTGAAAGAATTGGGGACTTGCAATGTAGTCCCCGGGGCTCGGCCGGCAAGCCACCGGTAATCCGGTGAGCGGCGGCACTGCTAGGGTTAGGGGAGGGCACGGGAGGGCTTAGGGGCTCACCGCGAAGAGTTGCTGTGAAGAGCTCGGGGGTGGAGGCGGCTTGACGGCAGCGGTCCACAGGGAGGTCTAGGGTGCAGCGGCGGAGCTTCTTCTTCGGAGACGGCAACAACGGAGGAAGGTAGGTAGGGGCTCAGGAGGCTTTAGGGGTGTATGGGTGGTGCACGGGAAGGACTAGGGAGGTGGTTCTTGTTGGAGGTATGCCCTAGAGGCAATCAAAGAGATGATGATATCTGATTGTATCCATGATTTGTATATTGTGTTCATTGAATATCCATTAAAGGCTACTTGAATTGATTTGCAATTTTGTGAATTGTATGTGGAACTCTTTACTTGTATGATTATTCTTAAAAGTTGTCCCTAGTCGGAGTTCATGTGTGGACACACATGAATATTAGACTAGTACATGTATTAGTTGATGACTATGTTTCACAAGTCATGGACATGGAGATGTCAAACTAATAATGTAGGCACATGTAGAGACATGTGCTAGGACTGACCCAACGCGAGAAGTAGTTCTCTCTTTACACAACAAGTACGCTTTGTCCTTAGACCTGAGATTGTCGCATGTACTCAAGATGTGGATCGACTTACTTAGGGGCTTGTTGACGCCAGATTTTGACACGTATGGAATCGGCATCAAGGAAGGGAAGGATTAGCCGATACGGCGAAATGAAGAGGTCACGATCGGGAATCAGCCGATTGGTGCTACAGTTGAAGATCAGCCGATTGGCGCTGCAGTGTTTTGGTGGATGGAGTTTAGTAGAGATCGGCCGATTAAGAGGCTGGAGCAATTGGGCCAGTATGGGCTTAAAAGTGGATCACGAAGATAAAGGGGGATTGGCCCACAAGAGCACGGTGACCAATTCCGATACAGGTTATGCTTGTAAATATTCGTTTTCGTTTAAAAATAGAGATAGAGTCCTAGTCGGTTAAGAGATTGGTTGTAACAGGCTATAAATAGCCATCCCTAGAGATCTGTAAAATCATCATCAAATCAATACAACAATCTACTATTTCCTCGTACTTTACTTTCAAGTCGGCGACTTCACTAGTACTTTTCCTTTTTTCCACGAGTTCGTATGGGTTGGCAGGGCTACATCGACTTGATCTCCGGCCGATTCTGTAAGTCCCGTTTATCGAGTAATATCTAGGCTTTAACTTCAGACGCATCACTGTTGTTTCGTTTGGATTTATTCACTAGTTATCGATATTTACTAGAATTCTAGGTTTTACCTACTGTTCTAGTTTTATCACTAGTTATCCAGCTTGGGATTAGACCTTTCGGCTTATTTATATCTATCGCTCATCCACCGCTTTTGCATAGCCGATTAGATCTGTTTCGAGTGTTGCTATTGTAGCTTTCTTTAGTTTACTTTGATAGTTTTCTTCACAAACGTTATCTAGTAGTCGGCTATGCTATAGCCGATTTCCTTATTATAGCAAATCGGTCGATTCGCTGATAAGCTTCCTCGAGATCGGAACCTTAGCCGATCGCAACCTCTGGGATCTGACACATTTCTTTCCTTGCCAATCAACAGGTCAGATTGGCTGGCACGCCGCGCGAACCGCACCAGGGCGATCACCCGAACAGGAGTTAAGCAGATTCTCCCGGGTTGTGTGTCCGACGCTAAAATTCAATCGGCTGATCTTTAAGCGCCAACAGGGCTATCAAACGTTACACTGTTACAGGGTAGTTAAAAAGGTAGCTTTCGGGTTTGTCAAGAAGCATGCTGTAAGGCATGGTCAATCAAGATGGGATTTGCCCCTCTCTGATTGAGAGTGATATCTCTGAGCCTCTCAAGTGATCGGATCCGGAAATGCATGGCCATACTACGTACGGTTAAGAGTTAACCTACAAAGGGATTCCGAATCACAGGATCGAGAAAGAGCAGTTGGCTTGGAGCTAGACCAAATATCGTGAGGCAAAGGGAATAGCATGTACATAATGTTGTGATGGTTCGTCTGATATGATCTTCGTGTGCGTATAGGAGTTGGCACGTCTTGCTAGAGGCCGCTACCGACTATTGGGCCGAGTAGGAGTACTCGGGCCATGTCTATACGTATCCGAACCCATAGGGTCACACACTTAAGGGGCTGGAAGCCCAATTCGGATGTGATCCAAGTTGGATTAGGTTTAGAAGTACTAATGGGCCTCGGACCCAGTGGCCCGTCAGGAAACTCTATAAATAGAGGGGTGGGGGCACCCTAGGGTTTACACCTTTTTGGCGAAACACATCTGCCGCACCCCCACGCCCTCGCCTATTGCAACTCGCGGATCTAGCAGTCCGGCTTGCAACGCTTCCTCCCTGCACGTGTGGATACCTTGGAGGTGTTGCGCCTGCAGCACTTGGACGAGCCACCGACGAGCTACGACGAGCTGCCCACGAGCCACGACGAGCCGACGACAAGCCGCGGCACAAGGGCAATCTTGCTGCACATGGACGAGCTGCTGAGGAGCTGCTAGACATCAACGTGATCGACTATGTTCGACAACGCTGATCGACTTCGCTGCATCGACGAGAATCTACATCTTCCGCATTAGTGCGTCGAGTGGTAATCCCGTGATCCTTATACTGCAGTTTTCCTGGTTTACGCGGTAGAAATTTTTTATTTGCGCTAGTGTAGCCTACCTCGTATCCCAACAGTGGTATCAGAGCTGTAGCTGTTTAGTTTTGGATTCGGGATGTGTGCATATGGAGATATGCGAGTTTTCAGTTTGATCTATGTCCTGATTTCATGTTCTTGCTGCAATGGTTGTGTAACGACATACTCCTACCGGTCGGGTTTCCGCCATCGGAGTTAAGTGAAACACGTAATGCCAGTTGTAGCGAGTGAAGATCAATGTGATTAGTCGAATCGAGATCCAGGTTCATACGCCAAGCACATGAGATGTGCAATAGTAGATTGGATCTACTACCGAGTTGGGATTTTTCCGTGTGCGTATGCTTCGGTAAATCAGTCATAACTTTTCGGTACGATCTCGGATCGGGGCGAATTTTATATGAAAATTGATCTACAGAAAAAGTTACACACGAAATTAGATTTCCCAAATTCGGCTTGAAGATGGAGTTTTGAGCCTCTGAAGTTTGGAACGTTAGAATGCCTAACTCTATTTTGCAGGATGTATGTATCTTGTGATCAGTATGGCCATTTTGTGTATGTGATGCATGTGTGTATCTCATTCATGACCTGTGAGTTGCGTGTACGGCAACACGGCTAGAGCCATATGTGTTGTCACTTTAATGTATTTAATGGTCTGCGTACCAATCTATGATGATCCAAGCAACTGTGTAATCTTCATTACTAGCTATTAGGAGCAATAGCATGTTCTAGTTCTTGGAGGACTCATCACCAGGAGGATGGCGCACATGGAACATGGAGATGGAGATCACCATGGTGAACAGGTTCTGTGGAGATGGAGATTGCCATAAGAAAATGGGCCATACTGTGTCACAACTGTGTGAATGCTATTCTATTTATGTTTTACTTTCTGCATGCTGTAATCTTATTTACTAGCTTCTTTACTAGCTATTAGGCGTAATAGCATGTTCTAGTTCTTCGAGGACTCATCACCAGGAGGATGGCGTACATGGAACATGGAGATGGAGATCACCATGGTGAACAGGTTCTGTGGAGATGGAAATCGCCGTAAGAAAACGGACCATACTGTGTCACAACTGTGTGCATGCTATTCTGTTTATGTTTTACTTCATGCATGATGTGATGTTAGAAGTAGAATGATCTCTCACAAGAGTTTAAGTTAGTATGCCCTCCCAACTAAAACTTGCACCGTCCCATGTCTTGTACAATTAGTGGTGGGTCTATGAAATTAGGGTGCCACTAGTTTTCCTTGACTAGATGGGTTTGTGTCGGATACTTACACGCATAAGGGTTAGTTTGCTTAACAAGGTTATCTTAACGGTTAAGGACCTTGGGGCACAAAGGTTGGGTGCCGAGACATGGATATGTCACCCAACAACAAGAGTCATATGTGATATGATTAGCAAAAACTTGATTACCAATCTACCTTGTTTGCTAGCAGTGATGCTAAAGCTCACTAGTAGACTAGTTGTGGATCTTGAATCACTAAGTATCAATAGAGGGATATTAATTTTAGTGGGAGTAGATTCTGTTAAATAGTTTAATGTGATTTGCTCTATCATGGATACGTTTGTCTTAGTGTATTTTTCATTACTTTTGTTGTAGATTAAATGGCACCTAGCAACACCACACCTTTTGCTTTGCGTTTGGTCCTTGAGAAGGACAAGTTGAATGGAACAAACTACTTAGATTGGATCCGTAACCTGAGAATTGTTTTCAGGGCTGATAAAAAGGAAGATGTTCTAGACACCCCACTACCACAATTACCTGCTGATGATGCATCTGCTGCCGTTAAGGCTACTTACAAGAAGGCATTTGATGTTAATCTTGAGGTAAGCTGCCTTATGTTTGTTTGCATGGAACCCGAGCTGCAGATGCAGTTCGAAACAAACCATGAGGCGCACGATATGATCGTGGCGCTCAAGGACATGTTCCAGACACAGGCTAGGACTGAAAGATTCAATGTGTCCAAAGCCTTTCTGGAGTGCAAGCTAGCAGAAGGCGCAGCAGTAGGACCACATGTAATCAAGATGGTTGGTTACACTCAGCGATTGGAGAAGCTGGGCTTCCCAATGGGTAAAGAGTTGGCCACTGACTTCATTCTTTCATCTCTTCCGCCTAGCTATGGGAACTTCATCTCGAACTACCATATGCATGGGACGGAGAAGGGTCTGAATGAACTGTGTGGTATGCTCAAGACAGCAGAGGTTGACATTAAGAAAAGCGCTAGTAGCAGCCATGTGATGGCTGTACAAAACAAGCCTACCTTCAAGAAGAAGGGTAATTCTTGGAAGAAGAAGGGTAAGGCTGGAGTGTCCAAGCCAAACCTAGTGCCCAAGGCTCAAGCTTGACCTACTCCAGATAAAGAGTGCTTTTATTGTCACGAACCCAGTCACTGGAAGAGAAACTGCAAGCAGTACCTAGCTTCATTGAAG
This sequence comes from Setaria italica, assembly GCF_000263155.2. Lineage (NCBI taxonomy): Eukaryota > Viridiplantae > Streptophyta > Magnoliopsida > Poales > Poaceae > Setaria > Setaria italica. Next base: position 9,136,422 of record NC_028456.1, on the reverse strand, counting down.
AATGGCGGAAGTAAGAGTACTTCCACCTCAGGTACGCTTGTTGTTAATGTTATAGACAACATATTTCTCGCTGATACAATTATTAATTCTTGGGTATTTGATACCGGATTGGTTGCTCATATTTGCAATTCAATGTAGAGAATGATAAGAAGTAGAAGCGTTGAGAAGGGAGAAGTTGATTTCCGCATGGGCAATAATGCAAGAGTTGTTGCGTTGACCGTCGGGACAATGCAACTCCACCTCCCATCAGGATTTATCATGGAATTGAATAAATGTTATTTTGTTTCTAGTTTAAGTCAAAACATTATGTCTCCTTCATATTTGATGAAGGATGGTTATTCATTTGCGAGTGAAAACAATGGTTGTGTGATCTCTAAGAATGATATGTTTATGGCTTTTGCACCCATTGTGAATGGATTGTTTGTTTTAAATCTTGATGGTTCACCTGTCTGTAACGTAAGTGCTAAAAGGCCTCGGCCAAATGATTTGAGTCCTACCTAGTTGTGGCATTGTCGTTTGGGTCATATAAGTGAAAAGCGCATGAAGAACCTCCATTCTGATGGACTTCTAACTTCGTTTGATTTTGAATCAGACGAGACATGTGAGACTTGCCTGCTAGGCAAGATGACCAAGACGCCTTTCACAGGTTTTCCTGAGAGAGCAGTAGACTTGTTGGAACTCGTACATAGTGATGTATGCGGACGAATGAGCACGACGGCTAGAGGAGGATACCAATACTTCATAGCTTTCACTGATGATTTTAGTAGATATGGCTATGTCTACTTGATGAGGCACAAGTCTGAAACCTTTGAAAAGTTCAAGGAATTTTAGAATGAAGTTGAAAATTAGCGTGGCAAGAAAACTAAGGCCTTACGATCTAATCGTGGAGGCGAGTATTTGAGCCACGAGTTTAGCAATCATCTAAAGAGTTGCGGAATTGTTCGACAACTTATGCCGCCTCAAACACCTCAGAGAAACGATGTATTCGAGCGACGTAATTGAACTTTGTTGGACATGGTTCGATCAATGATGAGCCAGTCGGACCTACCGTTGTCATTTTGGGGATACGCTCTAGAAACAACAGCTTTCATACTTAATAGGGTACCATCTAAATCTGTAGTTAAGACACCATATGAGATGTGGACTGGAAAAGTTCCCAGTTTGTCTTTTCTAAAGATTTGGGGATGTGAAGTGTTTGTCAAGCGACTTCAGTCGGACAAGATCACACCCAAGTTGGATAAGGGCATTTTCGTGGGATATCCAAAGGAAACTTTGGGATATTATTTCTACAACCGGTCAGAGGGCAAAGTGTTTGTCACTCGGAACGGAGTTTTCCTAGAGAAAGAGTTTCTCAAAGGAAAAAAGAGTGGAAAGACAGTGCATCTTGAAGAAGTTCAAGACGAGCCGATCGGGCAAGAATCAATGAGTGATGCTAATGTAGCAGAACAAGTTGAGATACCTATGGCAAGAGAAGCACCGCCACAACCACGAAGGTCGGCAAGACTCTGCGAAATACGGGAAATATTATTGTTGGACAATGATGAGTCTGCAACATATGCAGAAGCAATGATGGACCCAGACTCCGAAAAATGGCAGAGTGCCATGCAATCTGAAATAGAGTCCATGGGAGACAATCATGTTTGGAACTTGGTTGACCTGCCTGATGGTGTTAAAGCCATAGAGTGCAAGTGGATCTATAAGAAGAAAAAGGACATGGATGGAAATGTTCACATCTATAAAGCACGACTTGTCACAAAAGGTTTTCGACAAGTTTAAGGAGTTGATTACGATGAGACCTTCTCGCCCGTAGTGATGCTTAAGTCCATTAGGATTATTCTAGCTATAGCTGCATATTTCGATGAGATATGGCAGATGGATGTCAGGACAGCTTTCCTGAATGGAAACCTAGCTGAGGACGTGTATATGATATAGCCCGAGGGTTTTGTCAATCCAAAAATGCTGGAAAGGTATGCAAGCTTCAGAGATCCATTTATGGATTGAAGCAAGCATCTAGGAGTTGGAACATTCGTTTTGATGAAGTGGTCAAAGGGTTTGACTTCACCAAGAACGAAGAAGAGTCTTGTGTTTACAAGAAGGTTAGTGGGAGCTCTGTAGTATTTCTAATCTTATATGTGGATGACATATTGCTGATTGGAAATAACATTCCTATGCTTGAGTCTGTAAAGACTTCACTGAAAAATAGTATTTCGATGAAGCACTTAGGGGAAGCGGCATATATTCTGGGCATTAAGATCTATAGAGATAGATCGAGAAGGCTTATAGGATTAAGCCAAGATACTTACATTGACAAAGTGTTGAAGCGGTTCAGCATGGAAGAGGCGAAGAAAGGGTTCTTGCCTATGTCACATGGCATACATCTCAGCAAGACTCAGTGTCCTTCGACTGCTGATGAGCGGGATCACATGAGTAGAGTGCCATATGCCTCGGCTATTGGATCTATCATGTATGCAATGATAAGTACTCACCCAGATGTTTCATATGCGCTGAGTATGACAAGCAGACACCAGGCTGATCCGGGTGAGAGTCACTGGACAACAGTGAAAAACATTCTTAAGGTACTTGAGAAGGACTAAAGATATGTTCCTCGTCTGTGGAGGTGAGAAGGAGCTCGTTGTAACAGGTTACACCGATGCTAGCTTCCAAACCGACAGAGATGATTCAAAGTCACGATCAGGATTTGTGTTCACACTAAATGGTGGTGCTGTTAGTTGGAAGAGTTCCAACAGGAGACGTTGGCCGATTCTACGACAGAATCCGAGTACGTCGCGGCTTCAGAACCCGCGTGTCATTGTCAAGATTAGAGGATCAAGACTAAGACTAGTGAATTTCTTTTATGCGCGTAAGGCTTCGGATGGTGGCGTGGGAGACACGGGGTTTAGACTGGTTCGAGCAAGGGAAAGCCCTACGTCCAATGTGAGATGCTACTCATGTTGCCCACGCGAGGTCTGTAGTAGGGGTTACAGGAGCGCGAGAGAGGGAGCCGGTCCCAAGTCTCTCTCTTGGGTGTGCACTGATGCTCTACAGGAGAGTGTGTGTGTGTTCTGATGGCTTGAGAGAGTCCCCTGCCTCAGGGCCTCCGGTTCTCCTTTTATAGCGCAAGGAGGCCACCGGGGTTACAAGTGAGACTGAGTGTGAGGAGAAGTAAAAGAGATAAGCTAATTTAAGTAAAAATACAACATAAGGAGAGGGACCAAGTTCCCGGGTCGCCGGCCTCCTTCCCGGCCTTCGGCTCCTGTCAGCGCGTCCACCAGAAGAGGTCGGCTGCCTTCGGATCCTGTTGAGCATCTCCTTGGTGGCCGTTGCCGCTAGGCATGATGATGGTGTTCGGTCGTGGCATCTGTGCCCGTCAAGGGAGGCAGCTGATCCCGCTATCTTGCTGATGGCCCATGGGACGCGAACGTCATGTCCCTGTCGCCGGATGCGCGGGGTGCGAGAACGGGCAGGACTTCCTCCCGTGCCGGGTGGCGCAGGCCATGAGTGCCCTGTAGCGAATCGGAAGGAGCCGCAGCCACTGTAGCCTACGCCGCATGGTCGGACATGGGTACTTGTGGCGGGTCGCGTCGGGGGTGCGAGCGCCTTTCTACGCGCTAGAGCGCGGCGCATTTATGGCGAGGTCGACAGGGGGACCCACGAGATCCGCGCCCTAATCTTCCAGTCTGCGCCCGAGGCGGGTATTTGTCTTGTGGGCTCAGATGAGGCCGACCCCTGCGCCCTGGGTCGAGTGAGGCGGGGTCTTGCGGCGGGGGGTCGGGCGCTCCCGACCCTAGGCCCGTGGGTCGGGCGAGGCGGAGTTTGTTCATCGAGGGGTCGGGAGCATCCGTCCCTGGGGCGCTAGGTCGGGCGAAGCGGAACGGGGCTCTCCCTTCCCGTGTTGGGCCGACGGCGGTCCTTATTACCTTAGGTGGGCCTGGGCCTTTATGATTGTTGTTTTCGTGGGCTTTAAGAGGTCGTTAATATTTCCCCCCAACAGTAGCCCCCGAGCCTGTGGTGGAGCGGGGACGCTCCTCCAAAGGCTGCTATCGTCGTTCGTATGAGATCCCTGTTTATCGTGCAAGCTGCAGTTAATCAAGGACGGGTAGTGTTGTTTGTTCGGCTTGGTTGAGGAGGTTGATCAGGTGAAGCGTCTTGTGGGCGGCTCGGCGTGGGAGGATTTCTTGTTGTTCCTTAGGGCACCTTCTGTCTGAAAACCTCAAGTCATGACCATTCGCGTGGTCATTGGTTGCGAGGCTAGCCCCCGAGCCCTCGCGCATTGCAGGGGACCGGTCGGGAGGCTATGTCGACTTTTGTATGTTAGCCCTCAAGTGTCCGTTCGCTGGGACGGAGGGGGTGAGCCGTGCCACATTATCCTCACCGGACGAACCGTGGTGCTCATTGAGCTACTGACGGGTTGATTCGAGTGGGGTCCCGGTCCCCGTTCGGGGGGGTCCGGCTCGAGCCAAGCTGGTGGCGTACCCCAGGTTCCGATCGGCCAGTTCATATAGTTCCCGAATCTGTTCGGTCGGATCCGGGGGCTCATCGCCTTTCCTCGGCGAAAAACCATGAACTCTGATGCCGGAGCGGACTCGAATGTGAGATTGGGATGCCCTATGCTGTCGCGCACCCAGGTGATGGCCGCTAGCAGACCCGTCTCCTCTCACCCCTTGCTCGGGGGTGTCCTGGGGCGGCTGTCGAACCCGTGGTGGGCCAGCCTTCGAACCCCTGGACCGTAATGGGCCGTAGGGGCATTTTCAGCCCCGTATCCCTTTATTACCTTAGGTGGGCCTCGGGCCGAACGTGGAGGAAGTTGTGCCTTGGGCTGGACGTGGAGGAGGTTGTGCCTTGGGCCGGACATGAAGGATGCTGTGCGCGCACTCTCCGGGAGACGAAGTGGCGGAAGACGCCAACCCGCGAATCGAGGGAGGAGGGGATGTTTCCTGCAGCAGGTTGTGTGCACGGTTTTTGAAAAAGGAGCGGGTGTGATGGGGCGTACCTGGTGCCGCATTTATTGTGACGGGGGCGTCTGTTCTGCTTCCCACGTGCTTTCCTATAAGAGGGGGAGTCCGCCTCGCCGGTTCAGCCCGCTATCTGACCCCAAGTCTTTTCGCCTCTTCATGCGCCCTTAGCTTTCTTGCACGCCCTTCATCTTCTTCCGCCCAGTGCTGCAGCCTTCCTCTCCTTCCGCCGTCGAGCTTTTCTTCCCTTGGCGATGGGATCTTGGGCGCGCACAAGCTTTGGCACCTCGCGCGCCGACAGCCTCACGAGGAAGGGCCTCCTCTATGACAGGACCGAGAGGGGCAAATGGCGGTTCCCCGAGATGGAGGAGGTGCCGAATCTGCCCGTCGGCTACGTCGTGTCGTTCGCCTACTTCCACGAGAGGGGGTTCGCGACCCCGCCGAGCCTTTTCATCCGCGTGCTCCTGCACTACTACAGGCTCGAGCTGCAGCACCTCAATCCCAATAGGATCTAGCACATCGTGGCGTTCATCGCGCTGTGCGAGGGGTTCCTGGGCATCGAGCCCAACTTCTCGCTCTGGAAGTATTTCTTCGCGGTTAGCCTGTACCAGAAGGCCGAGAAGAGAGGAAGCCAGCAGCGGGCAACCCCGGTGTTGATAGGGTGCGCCGGAATCCACCTCCGCCATACTCGCGCCAAGGAGTACATGGCGATGAAGAACTACTCCAACTCCCCCTTGCCGGAGTTCACTGGCCACGTCATTGAAGTGGCGCCGGAGGTGTGGTCGTACGGCCCGGTGGAGAAGGAGAAGAAGCGGATCGTCGGCTTGCTTCAGGCCATCGAGTACCTGAAGGGGGAAAGGGCTGACCGGGGCTGGAGTTATCGAGGCGTACCACGCTCGGAGGGTGGCGCCGCTGATGCTCCGGGTCCGCTCGCTCATCGAGATGACCCCTGGCATGCTGACCGAGGGCACCGTCCTTGCAACGGGCGCGCTCGCCACCTCCGAGATCCGACAGCGGGTCCGGGAGGCGCTGGACGACAAGGATGCCAATTACCCGGTGCTCGACCACCCTCTGATGCGCCCGGATGAGAATTTTGTCGATCTAGTGAGGACTTCACGCTTCTGTTTCCCTCTTATGTGTTTCTTGGTTCGTCACTCTGACTCGGTGCTTTCATGCTTGCAGGGCAGCATGACTAGCGTCGTTGACTCGCGCCCGCCGGTGCCATAGGACGCCGAGCGGCGGCAACAGAACCGTATCCTCACCGAGAAGCAGAAGCAGCGCAAGGACAAGGAGACGGCAAGGAAAAAAAGGAAGGCTGCCAAGGAGTTCCAGTGGCGGCGGCGGGGCCAGGTTGTGTCAGATGACGACGACAACGATGAGGAGGAGGACGACGATGATAAGGAGGAGGAAGAGGAGGAGTTCGTTCTGACCCCTCGGTCGGGCGCGCTCGTTATCTGGGAGGTGCGCTCCCAAGGAGTTCTAGCGGTGGCGGCGGCGGCTGGGGTAGTGTGAGTGGAAATTCCTCGCAAGTCTCGTTCCTTTCCAGGCATCGAGTCATTTTTGCTGATGTTGTTTGTTGTTTCGCAGCGCCGCCCCTCAAGGCCTCGTTCCGCCGCTGGTGCCGAAGAAGGCGCTATGGGTGTCGTCCACCTCCGCGGGGCGGACCGCGACCCCGCCAGCAGTGAGCGGCAGTGTCGCTGGGGAGACTGCGGGCCCTACCGCGGAGGTGGTTCCTGCGGCGGCAACTGGTGGAGTGGCGCCATCACCGAGCACGAGGTAGGGTCTAACCCCTGCTCCACCCTCTGCTTCCTCGACCAACCCCACGGGACAGGGTATTGCCCCTGGGGGCCCTTTGACCAGGGTGGTGATAGACCTCGACGACGAGGCGGGGGAGGAGCGTGCGGCTCCGACGGCGGTGGCGGAGATGGGGGCGGTTGCCCCAGTGACCGTGATGGGGACGGCGGTGGCGAAGACGGAGGAGAGAGTGTCCACCCCCGCGGCCATGATAGGGACAGCGGCGGCGGGGGAGGCGAGGACGTTCGCCTCGGTGGCTGCGATGAAGGTAGCGGAGGCAGCGGATGCGGGGACATCTGCCTGGGGAGCCGCGGCAAAGGTAGCGGCGGAGGTGCCTGCTCCGGAGGCCACAACGGGGGTGGGGATGCCAGCCTTGGTGGCCGCAACGAAGGACGCAGCGGCAACGGACACACCCGCTCTAGCAGCCGCGACGAAGATAGTGGCGGCGGCGGACAGATCAGGATGCACGCTGGCGTCGACGACGTCCGCGGCGACCTCAACAAGGATGGTGGTGCACGTGCCGGGACCGTCAGCGAGGCCAGTGGCATTCGAGGTGACGACACCTGGCCCGACGGAGGCGTCGGGGACGGCGGCGCCGGGGGCGGCCGGAGCGGCCTCTACCCTTGCCTCGGTCAGTCCTATTCCCAAGGTGTGGAGTGGGACTACCCTGCGCTGGATGTCCCGCGATGACCTGCATAGGCCCCTCTTCACACTGGATGACGCCAAGGAGTGGGGCAAGTGGCAGGCGGTGCAAGGCGGACTTGCCAATGTCCGCGCTACCCTGTCCTCGGTGATGGGGGAGCTGGACGGCGTCGTCGTTCCCGGTGGCCAGGTATGACATTCTCCCTGGCGGTTATTTTTCTCCCGTCGCTTCGTTGCTGAGTATGTATCGTCCTGTAGGCCCTTCAGGAGCGTAGCCGGGGGAAGTCCGACTTCCTCCAGACTGAGCGGGAGCTTTGGGACCACTTCTCTATGGAGAAGCAGCAGACCGGGGAGCTGACCACGTAGGTTGCCGCCACCCAGCAAGTCATCAACGACCTGTGAAGGCGCGAGCAGGCGGCACGGGAGGACGCGTGGTGGGTGGAGGACAAGTTTCAGGCCGTCATTGAGAAGGCTCTCCTCGACCGCGAGGAGTTCCAGGCCGCTGCTGACAAGGCCCGCCTTGATGCCGAGGAGCTCGCACGTCTGAAGGAGGAGCACAAAGCCCTTCAGAAAACCATCGAGTGCATCCGGCGTGAGCGGCAAAAGGCCTGGCAGGAGCGGGACTTTGAGGCGGCCCGAAAGAACGAGGCTGAGAAGATGGTGGCCGAGCTTGGGATGGAGGTCAGTCAGCTCCATGTGCAAGTCCAGGGGCTTCAGACCGCTATGGCCCAGGGGCTCGACCGGGAGCGTGAGCTGAAGGCCCAGTCTGAGGGTAAGACTCTTCTTGTTTCTTTGCCTTTGTGGTGTTGCGATGGTCTCTGATTTGGTGGGTTTTTCTGGACAGGCCTTGCAGATGAACTTGCCCAACTGAGGGAGGTCCTCGACGCGGAGCGCGCTGAGCATGGCAATCTACGGGACACGGTCTGCGTCGTCTGTGACAGCCTCGGCGTGGTCCAGGGGGAGGGAACGAGTTCGTTGGTGACTCATGTCCTCGGGAAGTACCGGCGGGCTTGCGAGATCGCCCTGGAGGTGCTCCGCATCAGCGTGAGGCGGGCCTTCGGTGTCTTCGGCTCCTACTACTCCAGCATCAACTTCGTCGGGATGAGCGGGGGGTACGCCGCTGGCTACTCCAAGGCCGAGCTGGACGAGATCGACGCGTCGGTGCTCAACCCAGCGGAGGCCTTAGTGAAGCTTCTGGAGGATGAAGCCATGCCACCCGAAGATCTCAGGACGAGTTAGCTGTATCGGGCTGGCGCCCCAAATGTAAATACGTTAGTTTGATTTTGAACTTGTTTTTGTAATGGCCACAAAGGCCTTTTTTTATGAATTGCCGAAAAAGTTTCCGATCCTCTTTCTTGGTTTTTGGTTTTGTAAAGTTTGGAGCAGGGTCGGGTGTGTCAGTAAGCATTGATGGGTGAAGGCACCGTAGCCGCTGGGGCATAGGTTTTTTCGGAGTCCGATCAGTCTTGCCTGAACACCATTCGTGCACTCCTTCTTTTTCACGCCCAAAAGTTTAGGAAGAGGGTCGGCTCGGAAAGAAATGGCATTTTTTAGAAGATGTCAAGTGACTTGGGTTGGAGCCCTTGATAGCCCTCGAGGGATATGCGGCCCTGAGGTAGAGCCAGGGTCGGATATCCCTGAGTTCGATATGAAACTTGAACGAAATCTACTCAAAATTCCTTTTCCGTTGAATTGACAATTTACAGAGGTGTTTATGTACAGAACTTGGAAATGAAAAACTAAGGGTAGAAACATCTTAGCTATTCTATATTCCAAGCGTTGCTGAAGATCTGTCCGTCAGGGGTCGCCAGCTTGTATGTGCCTAGCCGCAGTACTTGTGCGATGATGAAGGGACCCTCCCACGGGGGGGTTAGCTTGTGCCGACCCCTGTTGTCTTGGACAAGGCGGAGCACCAGGTCGCCAATGTTGAAGGCTCGGCCTTGCACCTTGCAGCTCTGGTAGCATTGTAAGGCCTACTGGTACTTCGCCGAGTGCAGCAGGGCCACATCGCGTGCTTCATTGAGTTGATCTTGTGCGTCTTCGAGTGATGCCTGGTTCCCTTGCTCGTCATACACCTTGACCCTCGGCGATCCATACTCCAGGTCGGTGGGCAGGATTGCCTCAGACCCGTAGACCATGAAGAACGGGGTGAAGCCGGTCACCCGACTGGGGGTCGTCCTCAAACTCCACAGAACTGCGGGGAGCGCCGCGACCCATCGGCCGTCGAACTTTTTGAGGCAGTCGAAGATCCGCGGCTTGAGACCCTGGAGTATCATGCCATTAGCTCATTCAACCTGCCCATTTGTGTGAGGATGCGCCATGGCCGACCAGTCCACTCGGATGTGGTGGTCGTCGTAGAACTGGATGAATTTCTTCCTGGTGAACTGCGTGCCATTGTCCGTGTTGATGGAGTTGGGGATTTCAAAGCGATAGATGATGTTGGTGAAGAACTGCACTGCCTGTTCGGACTTGATTTGTGTGACCGGTCATGCCTCGATCAACTTGGAGAACTTGTCAACGGTGACAAGCAGGTGGGTGAAGCCCCCAGGCACTTTCTTGAAGGGCCCGACGAGGTCCAGCCCCTAGACCGCAAAGGGCCACGTGATGGGGATGGTTTGGAGCGCCTGTGCGGGCAGATGAGTTTGGTGCGTGAAGAATTGGCACCCTTCGCAGGTGCGGACCACATGGGTGGCGTTGGCGACTACCGTCGGCCAGTAGAAGCCCTACCGGAAGGCGTTTCCAACGAGGGTTCTTGGCGCGGCTTGGTGGCCGCAGGCTCCAGCGTGGATGTCCTGAATCAGTGCCTTTCCCTGCTCGATCGGGATGCAGCTAGAGGATGCCGGTGTGGCTCCACTTGTAGAGCTCCTGGTCAATGATGACGAAGGATTTGGTGCAGCGCGCAATCCTACGTGCCTCCGTCTTGTTCGTCGGGAGCGTCTCGCGGACGAGGTAGTCGAGGTACGGGGCTCTCCAGTCAGGCGGGGGGTCGGGCCCCACTGCTGGGTCTACATGGATCTCCATGACCTCGGAGTCGGAGGGGTTAGCCTCCGGGTCCAGGTCAGGTGAAGTGTCGCCGACCTTGTCTGGATTGACGCTCGAGCCCGGGACAAGTGGCACATTGCTGACCTCTCCCGGGTCGGGGATTGAGTCCGGGGCAGGTGGCGCGTTGTCGACCCTCCCCGGCTCTTGGTAATGGATTGAGGGCTTGAACTGGTCGCTGACGAAGACACCGTCGGGTATGAGCTTTCGACCAGACGCCGCCTTTGCCAGCTCGTCGGCTGCCTCGTTGAAACGCCTTGCAACATGGTTGAGCTCTAGTCCGTCAAACTTGTCTTCGAGCTTGCGGACATCATTGCAGTAGGCTGCCATCTTGGGGTCGTGGCAGCTCCACTCCTTCATGACTTGCTCGACGACTAGCTGAGAGTCGCCTCGGATGTGTAGCCGCCAGATGCCCAGCTCGATGGCAATGCGAAGCCTGTTGAGGAGGGCCTCATACTCGGCGCAATTATTAGATGCAGAAAAGTGGAGGCGGATCATGTACCTCATGCGCACGCTGAGAGGAGAGACGAAGACTAGACCCGCTCCGGCGCGGGCCCTCATCAAGGATCCGTCGAAGTACATCGTCTAGTACTCCTGCTTCTCCGGCACCGATGGTGTCTAGATCTCCATCCATTCTGCTACAAAATTGGCAAGTACCTAGGATTTTGTGGCGGAACCGCCCAAATTAACCTGAATAAAATGCATTGAGTCGCCTAACACGCGATTATGCACTTTAAGCAAGTCAACCTGGTCGACCGTCGGATTTCATCCAATTAACCACATGAACAGGATCGAGAAGCATCGCTCACGCGAAGGTGAGTAGCACAGAGGTTACATCATTCCATCACATAACTTAGACTCACGAATTATTACATTAGAGTTATGAAATTCAAACAAGTTGCAAGGTTCAAAAAGTCAAATAAAACAAGCGGAAGCTAAATGTCGATACATGACATCACAACGGAGCCGATCATGACATCAAAAATCCCTTCCCTCACCGTCCGAGGAGGGATCCCACTCGACTGTCCAGCCCGGAGGGAGCTGGGTAGGCCAAGTGGTACCAGCAACCAAACTATTGACATCACCTGAAAAGATTAAGCCACAACAAGGCTGAGCAATAATACTCAGCAAGACTGACCCGTGAGGTGATAGCTATTTTCACCAAAACTTAGACATGAAAGGCTTTCTGGCTTTGGGTTTGCTTTGCCAAAAGCGTCTATAGTCGGTCCTTACTTTCAATATTTTAGCTCATGTTCTACGTTCTTTATCCAGTCTAGATTAGCAACTATTCTAAGCAAGCATAGTTTCCAAGCAATTTATGACAAGCATCAACTTAATCTCGTAATCATGTTTCATCGTTACTCAGTGCAGAATAGTGATCAAGTAGTCCCAAACTGTGAGAGGCAGACGAATCGATTCGAATTTATTAACCATGCATGGCGAACCTAATCTCACGACATCCACGCACCACGAAGGGTCGCTTCATTTGTCAGCCGTCCCCATCGATCTCTTAGGCACGTGTCAGGGCCAACTGCCTTTGGCATGCAATGCTCCATAATCCTAGATGCATAAACTTAGTACCTTAGATGCACACATTTCGGCTTTAGATCAATTTCATTTAGACATGCAACTAATATTCAAACAAGGTACTAAGTGTATGCATCTAAGGTTTCATTACAACTCCTAGAAACGTAAATGCGCAATCAAGTAATCAATAATATTGCAAGTAATCAAGATAGGAATTTATGCTCCGGGGCTTGCCTTCAGGAAAAGTTAGCGGGTCCTCGGGGTCTTGCTCCGGTTCGGGCTCGCCTTCCAAGGGGTGAAGCTCCGCAGCGGGGTCTTCTTCCGGTGCCGGGTGGAGCTCGTAGGTTCCGTCGGCAAGATTTGCCTCTATACGACATGCACATGCAAACGTTTAGTTGGACTCGCGCGTTTATTCAATGACACAAGGCATGGCTGAAAACAAGAGTCACAACAGCCATAACAAGGTGAAGTTTACTTTCTTTTAACTTCAAAGGAAGTGGTCGCTTTGAACTTGAGTTCGCATTGAATGGTGATTGTGTACATATATAGTTTCTCGCATTTTAGAGTTGCATAGAGAGAGTGAAGGGTCGTGTTTAGGTGGTTTGGGTGCAATTAGCATAATTACTTATTTCTGAATGTTTTTATGTACCTCTTTCAATTTCGACTCATTTATCGTATTAGAGTTTGTGCTTTCCTTTTTATTCTTTTAGGTTGATTAATTAACCAAAATGACGTCATATTCAAACAGTAGTTAAAGGTAGTGATAAAATTTCAGCATCTCACTTAAGCCATCACTAGGTTACTGTAAAAGTTTGGGGGCCAAAGGATGACTTAAAAAGAAGTTATATGCATTATTTATTAAAGGTAAAATGAACTTAACTTTTTCTATCTTTAAAGTTACTGTGCAACAGGGGGTGAAACTTAACCAGCGTATTAAGGGTAGGTTATAGGAGCTTTGGTGAATTTTTCACAATTTTTGGAGAAGGTTAACTATTTATTCTATTTCCTTTGTGATTACACATGCTTAATAAGGAAGGTGCTTTTCCTTTCTGATTTGCACAACAATTCACATTTTTCCTGCAAACTTCAAAGCAAAACAAAATTAACCCAACTAGTTTCACATTTTTCTGAGCTTTGGAACCATTCTTATGCTAAAAGGAAGATTTATACTTAGATTACCAAATTAAAGTCAAACCAGTGACTTAAAGTGTTAGACCAGAGCCCTAACCATTTTTCTGAACTTCTACACATAGAAACAACCATCACAGAGTTGGTTGCATATTTTTTCCACTTTTCTTCTATTTATTAGGATTTAAAAGGCCTAAACCATGATTAAAAGCATAGGATATTATTTACCATAGTAACATGAGCAAACTTATTTTTCTTTAGAACTAGACAGAGCAAGGATTCCAACAAAAGTGGTTTGGCATTTTTCTGATTTTTCTACGATTTACTGGGCATTTCCAAAGTTCAAACATTTTTCTGACTATTATTAAAAGAAAAGCCATTGCAGACTTGCAAGCTAGCCCCTAGGTTTAAGGTTAAACTACGCAGGGGTCCCTGAGTTTTGCGCCCAGGCCCCTGGAAACAATGGGGATGACGCAATGTAGTCCCCGGGGCGCGCGCGGCGGCGGCGGGAGAATTCCCGGCGGTTCGCTGGCGAGGATAGGGCAATAAGTGGCCGGGAGGGCGCGGGGGCTCACCTGAGCTCGGTTTGGCGGGGTTGGCGTGACGGAGATGGCCGGCGGGGATCGGAACGCGGCGGCGGCGGCGGAGCTTGGCTGGCGGCGGTGCAGGCGGCGTTCCGGTGCACCGGCAGCGTCAGGGAGGCCAGAGACTGCTCGGAGACGTGCGCGGAGGGGTGGCGAAGCGGGCGGTGAAGTCACCGGAGTGCGGGGTGGCGCGGAGGGGTGAGCTCCACGGGAGCTTAGCGGCGGCACAGAGGAGGAAGCGGTGGCGCGTGTGTGGGCGGTGGCAAAGGGGTGGCGTTGCCGGTGAGGGTGACCTTTTTATAGGGCTGTGGTGGAGCGGAGGGTCGAGGCGGGGCTCCGGTGGGGGAGGGATAAGGCCGGGAGCGGCGGGTGCATGGGCAAGGCGGCCATTGGCCAGCGGCGCCATTGGGCAGAGGAGGCGGAGCTCCAGGTGGTCTCCGGCGGCGATTGGCCTTAGGCGACGCGCGTCTGGGGCTTCTGGTCTGTCGGGCGGGCGAGGCGGAGGGCTACCGTGGGGGTTGGGCGAGCAGGCGGAGGCGCGGGACGTCGTTGGCGTGGCGGCTTCTCCGGGGGATGGGCGGAGCACAGTTGGCGGAGCACAGCCACAGCAGGAGGAAGAGGACACGCACGCGACCGGCGGTTGGCTAGCCCGGCGTTCGCCCCGTCCTGTCGCAGGCGCGGGTTTGGCGCCGTGGCCCTCGCCCTATCGCTGTTGTGCCGGTGATAGGGCACCGGCGAGCTGCCAGTGGCCGGCGGCCACGCGGTGCGTGGCGCGCGGGCGAACGTGCCCTGGTGCGCGGGCATCGAGGCCCCCTTCGGGCAGCAAGCCCGACCAACTTTGGGGAGATCCTACTCCAGATTTCGCAACACAACATCCAAAACTCTTTTAAACAAACTTGCTCAACTCTAGATGCACTTCAAACTTGGTTTAAGGTGTCGGTTTAAAAAGTGTAAGGATTTGGAGAAATCTCGTGCCAAGGTTTGCTAAAAATCTTGAAATCCAGACTTAGCCAAATTTGGCCGGAGAGGTAGAATTTCAGGAACTTAGCTATGTTTGCGTCAATTTTTGGGCAGCTTCCAAGTTGAGTTAGACCAAGGCGTTATTGAAGGAGTTTCTCTTCAAACTGAGGACTTCAACTTTTATTTAGGGTATTTCTTGAGCTTAGTTCAGAAATTTGGAGGAACACCCTCGCGAAGAGGTGCACTCTGCGTAGTTTTTCAGACTTGGCATTTTAGGGCATCAGGGGTGAGTTGACTGTTTTAACTCAATTTAACTGAGGTTTTGAACAGGTTCTGGCCCGATTTGGACCTGGGTCAGTGTAACAAGGTTGGAACACACTCGAGGAACTACAACTTTCATTAAGGGCCTAACTTGAGTTTAGATAGGAATTCGTGAGATAAAGGCTTGCGAAGTTGGAGGAAAACTCGAATTCCAGGTTTTGATTGCTGTTTTTGACTTTCTTCCACTCTGACTTAGTCAAAGTTCCTTTAACAAAAGTTGTTTGAATTTAAAAGTTTTACAACTCTTATTTTGGCAAAAATTTAAGTTTGCATATAAAATTCCAAGTTTTATTTCAAACTCCAAAAAGAGCTTCTTAGGGTTATAATGGTCATTTCACCTCTTTAATTAGGGATTAACCACTGGTTTATACTTAAAAGCACTTAATTTAGGTGGAGTTGTTATAGATTTGATGGCGGTGTGAGGGGCATAGGTGATGCCTTGGTCCATGAGCTCGAGCGCGCACTTCGCAATCCGTCCCGTGGCATCCTGGTTTCGGATCACTTCGCCGAGGGGGAACGACGAAACGACCGTCACCGGGTGGGAGGTGAAGTAGTTGCGCAGCTTCCTCTTCGTGAGGAGGACAGCGTAGATGAGCTTCTGGATCTGCGGGTAGCGCGCCTTGGACTCAGACAAGACTTCGCTAACGAAATACACCGGGCGCTGCACCTTGAGGGCGTGTCCCTCCTCCTCTCTCTCCACCACCAGAGCCGCGCTAACCACCTGGGTGGTCGCCATGATGTAGAGCAGGAGGGGCTCCCCGTTGATTGGTGGGACTAGGATTGGGGCCTTCGTCAGGAGGTCCTTGAGCTAGTCAAGTGCCTCCTGGGCCTCGGCGGTCCACTCGAAGCGGTCGGTCTTCTTTAGGAGTCGGTAGAGAGGGAGCCCCCGTTCGCCGAGGCGCGAGATGAAGCGGCTCAGGGCCGCCAGGCATCCCGTGATGCGCTGGACTCCCTTTATATTTTGGATCGGCCCCATGTCGCTGATGGCTGCTATTTTCTCCAAATTGGCTTCGATGCCACGCACGGAGATGATGAAACCTAACAGCATGCCCCTCGAAACCCCGAAAACACATTTTTCGGGATTGAGCTTGATGTGCTTGTCTCTCAGCCTTTCGAAGGCTAGTTCGAGGTTGGGGATGAGCTGGTTGCCCTTCTTAGACTTGACTACGATGTCATCGATGTAAGCCTCAACGTTTCGCCCGATGAGGTCCCCAAAACACTTAAGCATGCATTGCTGGAACGTAGCCCCCGTGTTTTTGAGGCCGAACAGCATCTTAACGTAGCAATAGGGGCCGAAGGGGGTGATGAAACAGGTGGTGAGCTGGTCGGACTCTTTCATCGCAATTTGATGGTAGCTGGAATACGCGTGAAGGAAGCTAAGGGTTTCGCACCCGGCGGTTGAGTCGATTATCTGATCTATGCACGGCAAAGGAAACGGATCCTTTGGGCATGCCTTGTTGAGACCGGTATAATCAACACACATCCTTCATTTCCCATTCTTTTTTCATACAAGAACAGGATTAGCTAGCCACTCAGGGTGGTACACTTCCTTGATGAATCCGGCCGCCAAAAGCTTCCGGAGCTCCTCGCCGATGGCCTTGCGCCTCTCCTCGTCGAAGCGGCGCAGACCTTGCTTCACTAGCTTGGAGCCGGCCTTGATGTTCAAGGAGTGCTCGGCGACTTCCCTCGGAATGCCGGGCATGTTCAAGGGTTTCCACACGAAGACGTCGCTGTTCGCGTGGAGGAAGTCGACGAGCGCGCTTTCCTATTTGGGAGATAGGGTAGCGCCGATCTGCACGATCCGACCGTCAGAGCTGCTGGGGTCGAGGGGGACCTCCTTGACGCCTTCGGTGGCCTCGAAGGAGGTGGCCGACTACTTGGAATCAGGTTGGTCCTCGGTGCCCTCCGCAAGCTGGACCGCCAAACTCTACGTGAAGGTGATGGCTGCGGCGTACTCGCAGCACTCTACATCGTACTCGTACACCTTCTGGAAAGACGTGCCGATGGTGATGACCCCGTTGGGCCCCGGCAGCTTGAGCTTGAGGTAGGTGTAGTTGGGGATGGCCATGAACTTGGCGTAGCACGGCCACCCCAAGATGGCATGGTAGGTTCCACGGAAACCAACCACCTCGAAGGTAAGGACCTCCTTCCTGTAGTTGGAAGGAGTCCCGAAAGTGACAGGCAGGTCGATCTGCCCGAGAGGCATTGCCTACTTCCCCGGCACGACGCCGTGGAATGGCGCCTTGCTAGGGCGGAGACAGGAGCGGTCAATCCCCATGGCGTCGAGAGTCTCGGCGTAGTGGATGTTGAGGCCGTTGCCTCCATCCATGAGCACCTTGGTGAGGCGCGTCGTGCCGACGATGGGGTCGACGACGAGCGGGTAGCGTCCTAGCTGCAGGATGCGCCTCAGGTGGTCGGACCGGTCGAAGGTGATGGCGGATCTTGACCAGTCGAGGAAGGCCGGTGTAGCAGGCTCGGCCGCGTAGACCTCGCGGCGCTCCAGCTTCTAGTAGCGCTTGGAGTCGTAAGCCGCCGGGCCGCTGAAGATCATGAAGCAACCATCCACCTTGGGGAAGCCATCTTCCTTCTCTTCACCGTCCTTCTTCTCCTCGTCGGACTTCCATCTTCGGTCACCCTTCACCGGGTTGCCTACAAAGTATCTCTTCATGAGGTTGCAGTCCTTGTAGGCGTGCTTCGCGGGGAACTCGTGTTTCGGGCACGGTCCCTCCAGCAGCTTGTCGAAGAAGCCGGGGGTGCCCTCTGGGGGCAGCTGCCCCCGCTTGCGCTCAACAGCAGCCACGAGGGGAGCCTCGTGCCGCTGCTTGTACTTCTTCTTCTGCTGACGTAGGAGGTGCCCTCGTCGGCCTCCTCCTCCCGCTTCGCCTTACCCTTGGAGGGGTCGAAGATCGCTCCGACGGCCTCTTCGCTCGAGGCGAAGCTGGTGGCCATGTTGAGGAGGTCCTCCATGGTTCGCGGGCCTTGGTGCGCCAGCTCGTGGACGAGCGGTCGGCAGGAGGTTCCTGCCAGGAAAGCCCCTATGATGTCGGCGTCCGCGACGTTGGAGAGCTCGGTGCGCTTCCTAGAGAAGCGTCAGATGTAGTCCCGGAGGGACTCGTCTGACCCTTGGCGGCAGCTCCGGAGGTCCCAAGAATTGCCAGGGTGCATGTACATGCCCGTGAAGTTTCCCACGAATATCTCCTTCAGGTCGTTCCAGCTGCGGATCCGATCAGAAGGGATATGTTCCAGCCAGGCTCGCGCCGAGTCGGCCAGAAAGAGAGGAAGGCTGCGGATGATGAACAGGTCATCGTCCGCCCCACCGGCCTGACATGCAAGCCGGTAGTCGCTGAGCCATAGCCCGGGGTTTGTCTCCCCGGAGTACTTGGCCACGTTCGTTGGCTACCTGAAGCGCGGCGGGAACGGCACATTCAGGATGCGCGTGGAGAAGGCCCGGGGCCTCACCGGGTCAGGGCTCGGGCTGCGATCCTCTTCACTGTCGTAGCGGCCGCCACAGTGGATGTGGTAGCCGCGGTCCACCCCCTCCTCCCTGTCCGTGCGGGAGCGCCTTCGCGCGTCCAGAGTGTCGTGGGCGTCGCGGATAGGACCGATGCACCAGTGAACGGACTGAGCCCCGCCTCCTTCTGGCAGCGGTGTCCGTCGAGCGGGCGTGACCTGGTTCGCCCTAGGGGGAGGCTGGTGGACAGACTCCCCCCGCCTCTTAGGGGGTGCGGTGGGCGCTGCCCTTCTGGTGTTCTGCTCACATCGTCGGGATGCGAAGCTCTTCGCTTGCTGGATGGCGGCGCACTCGAGTAGGTTGCGCACCTCCTGGTGTGCCTGACGCTCCTCGGGCATCTCCGGCTCAGGGTCTCATTAGAGTAGGGCCGTGCCACTGCGGTGATGTTCTGGCTGGTGCGGGCGAAGAGCTGAGGGTGATCTTCGTCTGCGCAGATGCACTGCTAGACGTCGCGCACCTGTTATCGTGCTCCGCCTTTGTTGCGGGGGCGCTCGACCTCCTGGCGGGGCGCCGCGCGCGCCTCCGGCTGTTAGGGTCGCACCGAGGCCCTGGCCACAGCGCGCGGTGGGGGACTCCTATGCCTCCCTTCGGCGCCATCATCATTGGACCCCTCAAAGTGCACGTCGGCCATGAAGCACTCGCGCGAGGGGTGGTGGCTCCTGTTGTTGGAACCAGCGTCAGAAGTCGTCCTCGCCATGCCCACGAGCTCATTGCTGGCAGGCGGCACGGTCATGGACCGTGCCAAGAGACGACCGTAGGTCGCCGCAACATTGTGCAGCCCGAAGAGCCGCCCCTCCAAGGGAGGCCCCTCGGCGCGCGCCCGGTCGCTCGCCGCTATCCCGGCGGCGGAGCCGGAGATGGTGGGACGAGCGGTCAAGATGAGGAGAGGGATCAACTCAATCCCCTCCCTGGTGGCGAGGAAGTCCAGACTCCCGAAGCGGATCAGGGAGCCTGGAGCGAAGCTGGCATCGTGGTTGGCCATCTGAAGTCAGTGATGTACGCGCAAAGGTCCCCTACCTGGCGCGCCAACTGTCATTGTCAAGATTAGCGGATCAAGACTAAGACTAGTGAATTTCTTTTATGCACGTAAGGCTTCGGATGGTGGCGTGGGAGATGCGGGGTTTAGACTGGTTTGGGCAAAGGGAAAGCCCTACGTCCAGTGTGAGATGCTGCTCGTGTTGCCCATGCGGGGTCTGTAGTAGGGGTTACAGGAGGGCAACAGAGGGAGCCGGTCCCAAGTCTCTTGGGTGTGCACTGATGCTCTACATGAGAGAGTGTGTGTGTGTTCTGATGGCTTGAGAGAGTCCCCTGCCTCAGGGTCCTCGGTTCTCCTTTTATAGCGCAAGGAGGCCACCAGGGTTACAAGTGAGACTAAGTGTGAGGAGAAGTAAAAGAGATAAGCTAATTTAAGTAAAAATACAACATAAGGAGAGAGACCAAGTTCCTGGGTTGCCGGCCTCCTCCCCGGCCTTCGGCTCCTATCAGCGCGTCCACCGGAAGAGGGCGGCTGCATTCGGATCCTGTCGAGCATCTCCTTGGTGGTCGTTGCCGCTAGGCATGATGATGGTGTTCGGTCGTGGCATCTGTGCCTGTCAGGGGAGGCGGCTGATCCCACTGTCTTGATGATGGCCCGTGGGATGCGGACATCGCGTCCCTGTCGCTGGACACGCGGGGCGCGAGAACGGGCGGGACCACCTGTGCTGGGTGGCGCAGGCCATGAGTGCCCTGTAGCGAATCGAAAGGAGCCGCAGCCACTGTAGCCTACGCCGCACGGTCGCACATGGGTACTTGTCGCGGGTCGTGTCGGGGGCGCGAGCGCCTATCTGCGTGCCAGAGCCGCGGCGCCTTAATGGTGAGGTCGATAGGGGGACCCACGAGATTCGCGCCCTGATCTTCCCGTCTGCGCCCGAGGCGGGTATTTGTCTTGTGGGCCTGGATGAGTTCGACACCCTGCGCCCTGGGTCGGGCGAGGCGGAGTCTTGCAGCGGGGGGTCGGGCACTCCCGACCCTGGGCCCGTGGGTCGGGCGAGGCGGAGTTTGGTCATCGAGGGGTCAGGAGCGTCCGACCCTGGGGCGCTAGGTTGGGCGAGGCAGAACAGGGCTCTCCCTTCCCGTGTTGGGCCGACGGCAGTCTTTATTACCTTAGGTGAGCCTGGGCCTTTATGATTGTTTTTTTCGTGGGCTTTAGGAGGTCGTTAATATTTCCCCCCAACACCTCGAAGGAGGGTGTTTGGATAAGGAATTTCCTTATTGAGGTTGGTGTATTTCCGAATGCATCCAGACCATTGAATCTCTACTGTGATAACAATGGCGCAATTGCGCAAGCAAAGGAGCCAAGGAATCACCAGAAGAACAAACATGTAATGCGGCGATTTGATCTCATTCGAGACTTCGTTAACCGGGGTGAGATCAAGATATGCAAAATACACACGGATCTGAACATTTCTAATTCGTTGACAAAACCACTCCCGCAGGCTAAGCATGATGCGTATTTAAGAGTTATGGGTATTAGATACCTTCTAGATTGACTCTATTGCAAGTGGGAGACTGTTGGAGGTATGCCCTAGAGGCAATCATAGGGATGATGATATTACATTTGTATCCATGTTTTATATATTGTATTCATTGAATATCCATTAAAGGCTACTTGAATTGATTTGCAATTATGTGAATTGTATGTGAAACTCTTTACTTGTATGGTTATTCTAAAGTTGTCCCTAGTCAGAGTTCATGTGAGGACACACATGAATATTAGACTAGCACATGTATTAGTTGATGACTATGTTTCACAAGTCATGGACATGGAGATGTTAAACTAATAATGTGGGCACATGTGGAGACATGTTCTAGGACTGACCCAACACGAGAATTAGTTCTCGCTTTACACAACAAGTACACTTTATCCTTAGACCTGAGATTGTTGCATGTACTCGAGATGTGAATTGACTCACCTAGGGGCTATCAAACGCTACACCGTAACAAGGTAGTTACAAAGGTAGCTTTCGGGTTTGTCAGGAAGCATGCTTTGAGACATGGTCAATCAAGATGGGATTTGCCCCTCTCTGATTGAGAGTGATATCTCTGGGCCCCTCGAGTGATCGGATCCAAAAATGCATGGCCATGCTACGTACGGTTAAGAGTTAACCTACAAAGGGATTCCGAATCACAGGATCGAGAAAGAGCGGTTGGCTTGGAGCTAGACCAAATGTCGTGAGGCAAAGGGAATAGCATGTACATAATGTTGTGACGGTTCATCTGATATGATCTTCATGTGCGTATAGGAGTTGGCACGTCTTGCTAGAGGCCGCTACTGACTATTGGGCCGAGTAGGAGTACTCGGGCCATGTCTATACGTATCCGAACCCATAGGGTCACACACTTACGGGGCTGGAAGCCCAATTTGGATGTGATCCGAGTTGGATTAGGTTTAGAAGTACTAATGGGCCTCGGACCCAGAGGTCCGTCAGGAACCTCTATAAATAAAGGGGTGGGGGCACCCTAGGGTTTACACCTTTTTGGCGAAACACATCTGCCGCACCCCCCACACCCTCGCCTGTTGCAACTCGCAGATCTAGCAGTCTAGCTTGCGATGCTTCCTCCCTGCACGTGTGGATACCTTGGAGGTGTTGCGCCTGCAGCACTTGGATGAGCCACCGACGAGCGACGACGAACCGCCGATGAGTCACCGACAAGCCACGACGAGCCGCGCCACGAGGGCGATCTTGCTGCATGTGGACAAGCTGCTGAGGAGCTGCTAGACGTCGACGTGATCGACTACGTTCGACTACTCTGATCGACTTCGCTGCATCGATGCGAATGTACATCTTCCGCATCAGTGCGTCGAGTAGTAATCCCGTGATCCTTATATGACAGTTTTCTTGGTTTACGCGGTAGAAATTTTTTATTTGCGCTAGTGTAGCCTACCTCGTATCCCAACACTCAAGATGTGGATCGACTTACTTAGGGGCTATCAAACGCTACACCGTTACAAGGTAGTTAAAAAGGTAGCTCTCTGGTTTGTCAAGAAGCATGATGTGAGGCATGATCAATCTAGATGGGATTTGCCCCTCTCTGATTGAGAGTGTATCTCTGGGCCCCTCGAGTGATCGGATCTAGAAATGCATGGCCATGCTATGTACGGTTAAGAGTTAACCTACAAAGGAACTCCGAATCACAGGATTGAGAAAGAGCAGTCGGCTTGGAGCTAGACCAAATATCATGAGGTAAAGGGAATAGCATGTACATGACATTGTGACGGTTCATCTGATATGATCTTCATGTGCGTATAGGAGTTTGCACGTCTTCCTAGAGGCCGCTACCGACTATTGGGTCGAGTAGGAGTACTGGGGCCATGTTTATACGTATCCGAACCCATAGGGTCACACACTTAAGGGGCTGGAAGCCTAATTCGGATGTTATCCGAGTTGGATTAGGTTTAGAAGTACTAATGGGCCTTGGACCTAGAGGCCCGTCAGGAACCTCTATAAATAGAGGGGTGGGGTGCCCTAGGGTTTCGTCCTTTTGGCCGAAACACATCTGCCGCACCTCCCACACTCTCGCCCTGTTGCAACTCGCGGACCTAGCAGTCTGGGTTGCGACGCTTCCTCCTTGCACATGTGGATACCTTGGAGGTGTTCCACCTGTAGCACTTGGAGGAGCCGCCGACGAGCCACGACGAGCCGACAACGAGCCACGATGAGCCACGACGAGCCGACAATGAGCCACGGCATGAGGACGACCTTGCTGCACGTGTACGAGCTCCTGAGGAGCTGCTCGATGTTGACGTGATCGACTACATGTTCGACTATGCTGATCGACTTTGCTGCCCCGACACGATTCTACATCTTCTGCACCATTGCATCGAGTGGTAATCCTGTGATCCATATACGGCAGTTTTCCTGGTTTACATGGTAGAAAAATTTTGTTTTGCGCTAGCATAGCCTACCTCGTATTCCAATAGTTCTCGACTGCGTGGTGCGGCGGCGGAACGGGGAAGCGCTTCCGCGAGGTTTTTGCAGTGGTGAAGTGCCGGTGAGCTACCTTGGTGCCCTTTTATAGGCACTAGGGGTGCTGCGGGGGTGTTTTGGGGCACCATCGGCCACAGAGGGGTGCGGGGAGGAGACATGGGCGTGGCGCATCACTAGCTGCGTAGAGGTGCGGTGGTGGCGATTGGCTGGAGTTGGGCACGCGTGTGGGCGGGCTGCAGCGACTGGCTGGGGGCGATTGAGGCGTGGGGAATCTCCTTTGTCCCGTGAGTTGAGTGGTGGAGAGGGGGAGCCCGTGTGGTCATGTCGCCGGTAGTGAGTGGTGGAGGGGCTCTGGTGGGTGGCGTGCGGTGACGTGGCAGCAAGGTTCTACCGAGCGTTTGGGCGTGCGGCGGCGCTTGGCGAGGTAGGATGCAGCACGGCAGGGATAAGGATGGCCTTGCGCGCGGACTGGGCAACGCGCCGCTGGAGCCGTCGCCTCCTGGTCGGCAGTCGGCTAGAGCAGTTGTGCCAAGGGCACGACGCCACATGGCAACGTCGCGGTCGAATGTGCGGTGACTGCGTACCGGGTAGCATGGTTGGAACGCGGTGGCGTGCAAAGTGGCAGGTTTTGAGCCGCGGTTTGGGGAGATTTTGAAACTGAACTCAAAATTTTTCAAATCTAAAAGTTGTTGGCCCAAGTTCAAACTACAAGTCCTATAAAAGCCTCATAATCGAAACTCTGCTGGATCAATAGATAAAAGATCGGAAAGTTTGCAGGAATGCCGGTCAAAAGAGTTAGTTAAAATTTGGGATTGAGTTTGAAATTCACTAAACTTTAACCCACTTTTTGAACATGTTCCACTCCAAACTAGGGAAAACTCAAATAAGAAAAATTGTTTGTTTTGAAAAGTTCTACAACTTTATATTGGCAAAAAGTTAAGTTGTTATATGAATTTTTCAATTTATCAACTGCCCCCAATTAGTGCTTTTTAGGACATTTTTAGCCATTTAATGGTTTGCAAACTTAATTTAAATTTGTCTTTTGGAATTTTGAGATGTTTTCCACATTGCCATCCTAGTTTGGGTGTTTTTCACACTTAGCTTTTTGTTTGACTTGGTTTGACTTAATTTTCCCCTTTTTGGTGACATTTCATAAGTTGAGTGCATTTGCATTTCAATCAATTGGCAAGTTTAAAACCTAAGTGCAAAATGTACCCTTACCTACTCTAATTAACCCTTTGCAAAGAATACTAAAACTAGGGATGTCACATAATGAGAGACAAAACTTGTCTCTTAGTTTATCCCAGCTGCCGTTAACGCCTCCTACGATTTGCGTGTGCCATAGTTTAGCCCCTTTTATTAGAGAAAAGGGAAACAACTTCCACCTAATGGTATCGTGTGACATGCTTGCGAAGGCGTAGCACGAACACACTAGCTCAAACTCTCGCAGGTGGTGGTATGGGCTCTCGCTATCTAACCCATAGGAGGAAAGTTCCTGAACCAAAGCGATAAGGTCGGGACGGAGTTCATAGTCGGATATGAGAATTGGATGCTCGGATGGTGGTGGCTCATGGAACTCGGCCCTAGGAGCAGAAAGGTTTTGGATAGAATGCTATTCCATGATAGCGGGGATAAAGGTAGAAGAAAGAAAACTAAAATGATACGAGGACGACTAGGGTAAGAAGAAGGATACAACAACCATTCCCCGGCAACGGTGCCAGAAAGCTTGTTGGTATAATTAACAATAGCGAATAAATCCTCAAACGCACGGATACCATTGTAGCTTTCACCTTAGAGTATTCCAAGGGTATTGAATCAAAGGGAACAAGTGTGTACTAACTCTTAGTTAAGTCGGTCCAAGGACACACCATGATAGGTGGCGAGGGTAGAGAGAATTCCCAAGGATAGCTCTATAGGTGAGTTAAAGGTCGATCTCTTGGTTAAAGAACTCGCTTCGGGCACTGACTTACCCTGAATTAGTCAGGCACCTCCAACCAACGGCTCTACGCTATATATGAACATGGAGGATTACAAAGGACCAATAGGGTTGTCACCACCTACGGCCTAACTCTAGCAACCCATGGGATATAAGGCAAACGAAGGATAACCCTTAGCGACGAACCCGCGAGTAAGAGAACTGACCTCAGTCAACTATAAGAATTATATAAGAAAGGAATCATGAATATGAACTTACATCATACCAAAGGAAGCCAATATCCGTAGAGGTACAAGCTTGGAGAAGGGTGCCGACAAACCCGGCGCTTCCCCGAACTACCCTTTACTCTCTCCCTACTCTAAGCACTAGCTAGATAGCACATTGCCTTTGCAATGAAGCTCTAAACACCTCTTGAGTTGTGTGTCTTGAAATAAAACCCCTCCCCTCATATTTATAGGCACTTGGGGGTGGGTTCCCGAGGGAATATTTAGGGAATCTTCTACAATCATCATTTCAAGGTCGGTAACTTGCGATACGTGGTGGTTGGAGGCGAGCCAACAGGGGTTTAGCCGAACCCTGGTTCGACTGACCCCTAACAACCGCCTTAGCCAACTGCCTTTGGCTGGGTGGCTGCCAGGTGGGTCCTCACTTGGGTACGGGGTGCTTTGTGGTGAATCTTGTCATTTTACTCCTATTTGTGGGACCTTCATCCATGTGCTTGCTCCTGTTTGGTTGAGAGTGTGTTTCCTTGCTCTTGAGGTGTGTTTTCTCCTTTAATGGACCTGCATACAAATATTCACCGACACTTGTGGAATTTGTTAGTAATAACTCTGACCACTACTGTTGATGCTCATCTTTTATGTGTTTATGCTGGAGTTCACGGCCTAGATTTAGTACTTAAGAGTCGCCAACAGCGTACGTACCCAAGCGTCAGTCTTCTACTCGCCATCAATCTCCTGTTTGCCCCCACCCTACCCTCCACCCTGTGTCCCCGGTGGCTATCGCAGCCGAATCCACCCCCCCCCCGTCACACTGATCTTCCCTGACATGCCTACCCTGGCCCTACACTACCCAAACGACATCCTCTGCTGCCTTGACCGGTGGTGCCATCGCCACATTGTCTCACCACTCCTGCACCTACCACCACCGTAGGACCAACCTGCCACTACCATCCCTCTCTAAGTCTAGCATCTCCCTGGGAAACCCCGACCCCCAAAGCTCTAACCTTGGTCGCTTGAGGAGCTCATAGGATATCCACCCTAAAAATATAGAAAATCCTCTTGATAGAAACGCAATGCTACCTGTCATTGTCAAGATTTGCGGATCAAGACTCTAGACTAGTAAATTTCTTTTATGCGCGTAAGGCTTCAGATGGTAGTGTGGGAGACACGGGGTTAGACTGGTTTGGGCAAAGGAGGCCCTACGTCCAGTATCGAGGCAGCTCGTGTTGCCCACGCGGGGTTCTGTAGTAGGGGTTACAGATGGGCGAGAGAGGGAACTGATCCCAGGTCTCTTGAGTATGCTAGTGCTCTAAGGGAGTGTGAGTGTGTGCTGTTTGCTTGAGAGAGAGAGTTCGAGTCCCCCATCTTGGGGCCCCTGGTCCTCCTTTATAGTGCAAGAGGGAGCACGGGGTTACAGTTGAGTCAGGCGTCAGGAGAAGAAGTAGAAGGGATAAGCTAAGTAGAAAAAATAATACAAGGGGAGGGCCCCAAGGCCGCCGTTCTTGCTCCGGCCTCTGGTCCCTATCAGCGCATCCGACGAGGAAGTGTGATTCCTCCCCGATCTCGTCGATGATCTCCCTGGTCGTTGTCGCCGTCAAGCATGATGATGAGCCTCAGCCTCGGCATCCATGCTCGCCGGGGAGGAGGTCCGATTTTGTTGCCCTGCTGATTACCGTAAGACCCGGACATTGCATCCCTGAGACTGCCGTTGGGAGCACGGGGTGTGAGAGCAAGCGATGCGCCCTCCTGTGCCGTTCGGCGTAGCTCATCAGTACTCTGTGGCGAATCAGAAGGAGCCACGGCCACTGCAGCTCGCGCCGCACGGCCGCGCATCGGTATTCGGGACCGATTACGTTGGGGGACGCTGCTCCCTTTTGGCTTGATAGGGCCGCGGTGCATTTATGGCGAGGTCGATAGGAGGACCCACGAGATCGTCATCCTGATCGTCCAGTTCGTGCCCGAGGTGAATATTCGTCTTGTGGACCCGAGCGAGTCCGACCCCCGCGCCCAGGGTCGGGCGAGACGGAGTTTCTGTGGTGGGGGTCGGGCGCTCCCGACCCCGGTCCCCTGGGTCGGGCGAGGCGGAGTTCAGTCTTCAAGGGCTCGGGAGCGTCCGACCCCGGGACTCCGGGTCGGGCGAAGCGGAGCCTTGCAGCGAGGGGTCGGGCGCTCCCGACCCTGGGACCGCGGTCGGGCGAGGCGGAGTCCCGCCATCGAGGGGTCGGGATTGTCCGACCCCGGGGCCCTGGGTCGGGCGAGACGGAGTGGGATGTTCTCTGCCTGTACTGGGTCGGCGGTAATCGTAACTACCGCAGGTGGGCCTGGGCCTTCATGACTGTTGCTTTAAGCAGCATTAGGAGGTCGTTAATATTTCCCCCCAACAATAGCCCCCGAGCCTGTGGTGGAGCAAAGATGCTCCTCCAGAGGCTTTTTTCGTCGCTCGTCGGGGATCTCTGCTTGCCCTGCAAGCTGCAGTTGATCAGGGATAGGGAGTGTTGTTGGTCCAGCTTGGCCAGGGAGTTTGATCAGGAGAGGTGTCCTGTGGATGACTTGGCGCGGGAGGACTCCTCATTGCTCCGTGGGGTGCTCCCGCCTCGAGTCCTCAAATCGCGACTACACGCGTGGTCATTGGTTGCGACGCTAGCCCCCGAGCCCCCGCGCGTTGCAGGAGACCGATCGGGAGGCTAGATCGGCTTTTGATCGTTACTCCTCAAGCATCTGTTTGCTGGGACGGAGGGGATGAGCCGTGCCACGCTATCCTCGTTGGATGAACCGTGGTGCTCGTTGAGCTGCGAACGGGTCGGTTCGAGTGGAGTCCCGGTACCCGTTCGGGGGTGTTCGGCTCGGTCCAGGCTGGTGGCATACCCCAGGCTCCAGCTGGCTAGTTCATATAGTTCCCGAGTCCGTTCGGTCGGATCCGGGGGCTTCTTGCCTTTCCTTATGGAAAAACCATGAACTTTGATGCCGATCTGGACTCGAACATGAGCTTGAGACGCCCGGGGCCGTCGCGCGCCCGGGTTACGATCGCTAGCGGACCCGTCCCTTCTCACCCCTCGCTCGTGGGCATCCTGAGGCGGCTGTCAAACCTGCAGCGGGCCAGCCTTCGAACCTCTGGATCGTAATGGGCCGTAGGGGCGTTTCCAGCCCCGTATCCCTTATTGCCTTTCGGTGGGCCTTGGGCTGAATCGGGGCGGATGTTGTTTCTTGGGCCGAACGTGGGGGATGTCGCGTGCGCGTCTTCCGGGAGACGGAGTTATGGAGGGCGCCGACCTGCGAATCGAGGAGGAGAGGATGTCTCTGCGGCCGATCGTGCGCGCGGTTTCCGAAAGGAAAGTGGGCATGATGGGGGCGTACCTGGCGCCACATTTATGGCGACAAGGGCGTTAGTTCCGCTCCCTTCGCAGCTTCCCTATAAAACGAAGGCTCCGTCTCGCAGGTTCCACCCGCCTTTTGCTTTCAAGTCTTTTCGCCTTCCTAGCTCGCCCTCAGCTCATCCGCGCTCGCTTCGTCTTCCTCCGCTCAGCGCTACGCCCTTTCTCCCCATCCCCATCGAGTTCCTTCCTCCTTCGGCGATGGGATCCTGGGGGATTTCCCACTTCAACTCCTCGCGCGTCGAAGGCCTGGTGAGGAAAGGTCTCCTCTGCGAGAGGATGGAGGTGGGCGAGTGGGAGCTCCCGGGGTCGGAGCAGGTGCCGACGCCTCCCGCCGGCTACGTTGTCTCCTTCACCCACTTCCACGAGCGGGGGTTCACGACTCCGCCGAGCCGCTTCTTCTGCGGGCTCCTCCACTACTACGGGCTTGAGCTGCAGCACCTCAACCCCAACGGGATCCAGCATATCGCTGCGTTTGTCGCACTGTGCGAGGGGTTCCTAGGCATTGAGCCCAACTTCTCGCTGTGGAAGTACTTTTTCACGGTCAGGCTGTACCAGAAGACGGAGAGGAGGGG
Organism: Setaria italica; assembly: GCF_000263155.2. Classification (NCBI taxonomy): domain Eukaryota; kingdom Viridiplantae; phylum Streptophyta; class Magnoliopsida; order Poales; family Poaceae; genus Setaria; species Setaria italica. Next base: position 9,106,894 of record NC_028456.1, on the reverse strand, counting down.
GAACCAACAGCGGTCGCCCCCGGTGCCGATTGGGTGCGCCGGGATCCACCTCCGCCATACTCGCTCCAAGGAGTACATGGCGATCAAGATCGCGGCGTCCCACAAGGGGTGGCACAACTAATGGTTCTATGTGAAGAACTACTCGAACTCCCCCCTGCCGGAGTTCATCGGCCGCACTATCGATGTGGCGCCGGAGGTGTGGGCGTACGGACTGGTCGAGAAGGAGAAGAAGCGGTTCCATGACCTGCTGCAGGCCATCGAGCAATTGAAGAGGAGGGGGCTGACTGGAGCCGGGGTCACCGGGGCGTACCATGCCCGGCGGGTGGCGCCGTTGATGCTCCGGGCTCATTCGCTCACCGACATGACTCCGGGCGCGTCGACCGAGGGTACCGTCCTGGCGATGGGTGCGCTCGCCGCCTCCGAGATCCGACAGCGGATCCGGGAGGCGTTGGAGGACAAGGACGCCGACTACCCGGTGCCCGGGCAGCCGCCGATGCGCCCAGACGAGGGCTTTATCGACCTGGTAAGGGATTAGGGTGCCGACCTTCTTTTTTCGTGTCTCTTGGTCATCGCTCTGATGCAGGGCCATTTTGTGTTTGTAGGGCATGCTGACCCGGGTTGTAGACTCGCACCCGCCGGTGCCGGAGGACGCCGATCGGCGGCTGCAAAACCGTCTCCTTGCTGAAGAGCAGAAGCGCCGCAAAGACAAGGAGACGGCAAAAAAGAAGAAGAAGGCCGCCAAGGAGTTCCAACGGCGGTGGTGAGGGCAGGTCGTGTCGGACGACGATGATGACGACGATGATGACGATGAGGAGGAGGACGAGGAGGATGACGAGGAGGAGGAAGAGCTTGTCTTATCCTCCCGGTCGTGCGCGCTCGTTATTCGGGGGGGGGGGCCCAAACGACCGTGGGGGATGAAGCGGGCGGACCGTCTGCCCGGGGCTTGGTTCCGCAAGGCTCCGGGGCCATGCCCCAGGGGTCGACGCTGGGCGCCCCCCAAGGGTCGGCACGAAGCGCCCCCCGGGGGTCGGTGCGGGGCGTCCCCCAGGAGTCGGCACAGAGCGCCCCCCTGGAGTCAGCACGGAGTGCTCCTCCGGAGTCGGCGTGAAGCTCTCCCCAGAGGTCTACCGAGCCCACCCCCACCGTCGCGCCTGCGGTTCAAGAGCAGAGGAGCGGCGACAAGCGGCCGCTGCCGGACACCCCGGGGTCGGCGTCCGGCTCGAAGGTGAAACGCGCGCGCCGTCCTTGCTCCGGAGGAACGTGAGTTGGATTTCCTCGTGAACCTCGCTCCTTTCCCCACCTTGCATTTGTTTCCACTGACATTTGTTTGTTGTTTCGCAGCGCCGCCCCCCGTGGCCTAGTTCTGCAGCTGGCGCCCAAAAAGGCAGTGCGGGTATGTCCACCTCTGCGGAGCGGACCGCAGCCCCGCCCGCGGCGAGCGGCGGGGTCCCCGGTGAGGTCATGGGTCCCACCGTGGAAGCCGCCCCCATGATGGCGACCGGTGGAGTGGTGGCGCCATCGGGCGTGGGAGAGGGCATGGACCCCGCTCTGCCTTCCGCTTCCTCGGCTGACAGTTTGGTGCAGAGCGTCATTCCCTAGGGCCCTCAGGCCGGGGAGGTGATCGACCTCGACGCCGTCGAGGCGGAGGGAACGGCAGCGATGGGACCAGGGACGGATGTCCCTGCAGCCGCGACGGGGACGGCGGCGGTGATAGAGGAGGGAGTGTCGGCCTCTGCAGCCGCGACGGAGGAGGCAGCGGTGACGGAAGCGGGGACCTCCGCCCCGGAGGACCCGGCGGAGGTGGCACCAGCGGCGGAGGTGGAGGTTGCACTAGCGGCGGAGGTGGAGGTGCACGCTCGAGGGGCTCCAGCAGGGGCGGAGGAGCCTCCCTCGGCGGTTGCGGCAGAGGGCGAGGTGGCCGTGGGGATACTTGTTCCGCCGCCTGCATCGGAGGCGGTGGCGCCATCAGGCGGGCACGCGGCGGCCCCGAAGGCGACAGGTGCGCAGGCGCCAGGACCGTCGGTGAGCCCGGCGGCTTCCGAGATGATGGAGCCTGCTTCGACGGCGGCGTCGGAATCGGCTCCCGCCTCGGCCTTGGCCGCTACCGTTCCCAGGGCGTGGAGAGGGTCTGTCCTGCGTTGGACGTCCCGTGAGGACCCGCCGAGGCACCTCTTCACCCTGGATGACGCCGCGGAGTGGCGCAAGTGGCAGGCGGTGCAGGGCAGCCTCGCCAACGCTCACGTGGCTCTGTCCTCGGTGTTGGGGGAGTTGGACAACGTCGTCCTCCCTGGTTGCCAGATACGTTACCTCTCCTATTGGTGATTGTCCCTTTTCTCGTTGCCTTACCCCTGATGGTGTACTGCTTTGTAGGCTCTCCAAGAATGCAGTCGGGGGAAATCTGATTTCCTCCGGCTAGACCGAGGGCTCTGGGAGCGCTTCAACTTGGAGAGGGAGCAAACCAAGGAGCTAACCATGCAGGTTGCTGCCACCCAGGGGGTCATCAACGACCTGCAAAGGCGCGAGCAAGCGGCACAGGAGGACGTGCGGCGGTCGGAGGCCAAATTCCAAGCCGTCATCGATAAGGCCCGCCTCGACCATGAGGAACTCCAGGCTACTGCTGCCGAGAAGGCCTGCCTTGATGCCGAGGAGCTTGGACGGCTGAGGGGGGATCTTGATGCCCTTCAGAAGACCGTCGAGCGCATCCGGCGCGAGCGGCAAAAGGCCTGGCAAGAGCGGGATTCCGAGGCGGCCCGGAAGAGCGAGGCTGAGAAGATGGCGGCCGAGCTTGGCGCGGAGGTCAGTCAGCTCCGGGCACAAGTGCAGGGGCTCCAGACCGCTGTGTCCCAGGGGGCCGAGCGGGAGCGTGAGCTGAAGGCCCGGTCCGACGGTGAGACTCCTTTTTGTTTTTGTGTCTCCATGGTGATTTCTAACTTGGTGGGTCTTTCCGGGTGGTTCTTGCAGACGAAATCGCCCGGCTGAGGGAGCTACTCGACGCGGAGCGTGGTGAGCACGGTGCCCTGTGGGATGCGGTCCGCGTCATCAGCGACGGACTCGGCGTGATCCAGGGGGAGGGGTTGAGCTCGCTGATGGCTCGTGTCCTCGGGATGTACCGCTAGGCCCGCGAGATCGCCGTGGATGCGCTCCACACTGGCGTGCGGCGAGCCTTCGGGGTCTTCGGCTCCCATTACTCTGGCATCAACTTCGCTGGGATGAGCGGAGGATACGCCGCCGGCTACTCTGAGGCCGAGCTGGATGAGATTGACGCGTTGGTGTTCAACCCGGCGGAAGCCCTGGCGAAGCTCTTGGAGGATGAGGTCGTCCCTCCCGAAGATCCCCCGGCGAGCTAACTGTATCGGGCTGGCGCCCAAGTTGTAAATACGTTAGTTCCAAACTCGTTTTGTAACGGCCATGGGGGCCTTTTCCATAACTTGTCATAAAAAAGTTTCCGATCCTCTTTCTCGTTTTCGGACTTGGAAAGTTTAGAGCACGTTATGGGGCATGTCAGTTAGCGTTGATGGGCGAAAGGCACCGTAGCCGCTGGGGCGTAGGTTTTTCGCAGTCCGATCAGTCTTGCCTGAACACCGTTCGTGCGCTCTCTCCTTTTCATATCCGAAAGTTCAGAGGGAGGATCGGCTCGGAAGGAAAAAACATTTTTTTAGATGGTGCCAAGTGGCTTGAGCCGGAGCCCCCGATAGCCCCCGAAGGATATGTGACCCTGGAGCGAAGTTAGGGTCGGATATCCCTGAGCTCAACGGAAAAAGCTTGAACAAACTGGCTTGAAATTCCTTTTTCTATAAAAAGAAATCTTCGAATTTACAGAAAAGTTTATGTATAGAACTTGGAAATGAAAACTAGGGGTAGAAACAGCTTAGCTGTTCTATGTTCCAAGCATTGCCGAAGATCTGCCCGTCGGGGGTCGCTAGCTTGTAGGTGTCTGGCCGTAGTACTTGCGCGACGATGAAAGGACCTTCCCACGGGGGAGTCAGCTTGTGCCGACCCCTATTATCCTGGACGAGGCGGAGCACCAGGTTGCCAACGTTGAAGGCTCGGCCTTGCACCTTGCGGCTGTGGTAACGTCATAGGGCCTGCTGGTATTTGGCCGAGTGCAGCAGGGCCACGTCACGCGCCTCATCGAGCTGATCTTATGTGTCTCCGAGCGATGCCTGGTTCCCTTGTTCGTCGTACGCCTTGACCCTCGGCGATCCGTATTCCAGGTCGGTCGGCAGGATGGCCTTGGACCCGTAAACCATGAAGAACGGGGTGAAGCCAGTCGCCCGACTGGGGGTTGTCCTCAGGCTCCAAAGGACTGCGGGAAGCTCGGCGACCCACCGTCCGCCAAACTTTTTGAGGCGGTCGAAGATCCGTGGCTTGAGACCCTCGAGTATCATGCTGTTGGCTCGCTCAACCTGCTCGTTCGTGCGGGGGTGTGCCACGGCCGACCAGTCTACCCGGATGTGGTGGTCGTCGCAGAACTGGAGAAATTTCTTCCCAGTGAACTGCGTGCCGTTGTCGGTGATGATGGAGTTGGGGATTTCAAAGCGATAGATGATGTCGGTGAAGAACTGTACCGCCTGCTCGGATTTGATTTGCGCGACCGGTTTTGCTTCGATCCACTTAGAGAACTTGTCGACGACGACAAGTAGGTGGGTGAAGCCCCCGGGCGCTTTCTTGAAGGGCCCGATGAGATCCAGCCCCCAGACCGCGAACGGCCACGTGATGGGGATGGTCTGGAGCGCCTGCGCGGGCAGATGAGTTTGGCGCGCAAAGAACTGGCACCCCTCACAGGTGCGGACTACTTGGGTAGCGTCGGCGACCGCCGTCGGCCAGTAGAAACCTTGCCGGAAAGCGTTGCCGACGAGGGTCCTTGGCGCAGCGTGGTGGCCGCAGGCTCCGGCGTGGATGTCCTGGATCACTGCCTTTCCCTATTCGATCGGGATGTAGCGCTTGAGGATGCTGGTGTGGCTTCTCTTGTAGAGCTCTTGATCAATAATGGCGAAGGATTTGGCACGACACGCGATCCTACGGGCCTCCATTTTGTTCGTCGGGAGCGTGTCGTGGATGAGGTAATCGAGGTATGGGGCTCTCCAGTCGGTTGGCAGGTCGGGCCCCACCGCGGGGTCTGCCACGATTTCCATGACCATGGGGCTGGAGGGGTCAGCTTCCGGGGCCGAGTCAGGCGAAGCGGTGCCGACCCTGTCGGGGCTGGTGCCCGGGCCTCGGACAGGTGGCGTGCTGCCGACCTCCCCTAAGTCGGGACCCGAGCCCGGAGCTGGTGGCGCTTCGCCGACCCCCGCTGGTTCTTGGTAATGGATCGAAGGCTTGAACTGGTCGCTGACGAAGACACCGTCGGGGACGGGCATTCGGCCGGATGCTGCCTTCGCCAGGTCATCGGCGGCTTCGTTGAAGCGCCTTGCGACGTTGTTGAGCTCCAGCCCATCGAACTTGTCTTCAAGCTTGCGAACCTCATTGCAGTAGGCTGCCATCTTCGGGTCATGGCAGCTCCACTCCTTCATGACTTGTTCGACGACTAGTTGGGAGTCACCCCGGATGTCCAGCCGGCGGATGCCCAGCTCGATGGCGATGCGAAGCTCGTTGAGGAGGGCCTCGTACTCGGCAACATTGTTGGATGCGGGAAAGTGGAGGCGGATCATGTACCTGATGCGCACGCCTAGAGGAGAGACGAAGACGAGGCATGCTCCGGCACGGGCCCTCATCAACGACCCATCGAAGTACATTGTCCAGTACTCCTGCTTCTCTAGCGCCAATGGCGTTTGGATCTCCGTCCACTCTGCTACGAAATCGGCGAGTATCTGGGACTTGATGGCGGTGCGGGGGGCGTAGGTGATGCCCTGGTCCTTGAGCTTGAGCGCCCACTTCGTGATCCGTCCCGTGGCGTCTTGGTTCCGGATCACTTCGCCTAGTGGGAACGACGAAACAACCGTTACCGGGTGGGAGGTGAAGTAGTGGCGCAGCTCTTCGTGATGAGGATGGTGTAGATGAGTTTCTGGATCTACGGGTAGTGTGCCTTGGACTCAGACAAGACTTCGCTGACGAAGTACACTGGGCATTGCACCTTGAGAGCGTGTCCCTCCTCTTCTCGTTCCACCACTAAGGTCGCGCTAACCACCTGGGTGGTCGCCGCAATCTAGAGCAGGAGGGGCTCACCGTCGGTCGGTGGGACCAGGATCGGGGCCTTCGTTAGGAGGTCCTTGAGTCGGTCAAGTGCCTCCTGGGCCTCGTCGGTCCATTCGAAGCGGTCAGTCTTCTTTAGGAGTCGATAGAGAGGAAGCCCCCGTTCGTGAAGGTGCGAGATGAAGCGGCTCAGGGCCGCTAAGCATCCCGTGATGCGCTGGACTCCCTTTATGTTCCGAATTGGCCCCATGTCACTGATGGCCACTATCTTCTCCAGATTGGCTTCAATGCCGCGCACGGAGACGATGAAGCCTAGCAGCATGCCCCTTGGAACTCCGAAAACGCATTTTTCAGGATTGAGCTTAATACACTTATCCCTCAGCATTTTGAAGGCTAGTTCAAGGTCAGGGACGAGATGGTCGCCCCTCCTAGATTTGACTACGATATCGTCAATGTAAGCCTCAACGGTCCGCCCGATGAGGTCCCCGAAACATTTCAGCATGCATCGCTGGAACGTAGCCAACGCGTTTTTCAGGACGAATGGCATCTTAACGTAGCAGTAGGGGCCGAAGGGGGTAATGAAAGAGCTAGCGAGCTGGTCGGATTCTTTCATCGCGATCTGATGGTAGCCGGAATACGCGTCAAGGAAGCTAAGGGTTTCGCACCCGGCAGTCGAGTCGACTATCTGATCTATGCGTGGCAAAGGAAACGGATCCTCACGCCTTGTTGAGACCGGTATAATCAACACACATCCTCCATTTCCCATTCTTTTTTCGTACAAGAACAGGGTTAGCTAGCCACTCGGGGTGGTACACTTCCTTGATGAATTCGGCCGTCAAAAGCTTCTGGAGCTCCTCGCCGATGGCCTTGCACCTCTCCTCGTCGAAGCGGCATAGTCCTTGCTTCATTGGCTTGGAGCCAGCCTTGATGTTCAAGGAGTGCTCGGCGACTTCTCTCGGGGAACTCATGGTTCGGGCACGGTCCCTTGAGCAACTTGTCGAAGAAGCTAGGAGTGCCCTCCGGGGGCGGCTGTCCTCGCTTGCGCTCGACAGTAGCTACGAGAGGGGCCTCGCGCCGTTGCTTGCCTTTCTTCTTTTGCTGGCGGTTGGAGGTGCCCTCGTCAGCATCCTCCTCCTGCTTTGCCTTGCCTTTGGAGCAGTCGAAGATCGCTCCAACGGCCTCTTCGCTCGAGGCGTAGCTGGTGGCAATATTGAGGAGCTCCTCTGTGGTTCGCGGGCCTTGGCGCCCTAGCTCGTGGATGAGGGGTCAGCAGGAGGTTCCCGCTAAGAAGGCCCCTATGACGTCGGCGTCCGTGATGTTGGAGAGCTCAGTGCGCTTCCTGGAGAAGCGTTGGATGCAGTCCCAGAGGGACTCGTCCGATCCCTGGCGACAGCTCCGGAGATCCTAGGGGTTGCTGGGGCGCGTGTAGGTGCCCTGGAAGTTTCCTATAAATACCTCCTTCAGGTCGTTCCAGCAGCGGATCCATCCCAAAGGGATATGTTCCAGCCAGGCTCGTGCCGAGTCGGCCAAGAAGAGTGGTAGGTTGCGGATGATGAACAGATCATCGTCCATCCCGCCGGTTTGATATGCGAGCCGGTAGTCGTTGAGCCAAACTCCAGGGTTTGTCTCCCCCGAGTATTTGGCTACGTTCATCGGTTGCCTGAAGCGCGGTGGAAAAGGCGCGTTCAGGATGCTCGCGGAGAAGGCCCGGGGCCCCGCCGGGTCGGGGCTCGGGCTGCGGTCTTCCTCGCTATCGTAGCGCCCGCCGCGGTGGATGTGGTAGCCGCGATCTACCCCGTCCTTCCTATCCGCACGATTTGTATATTGTGTTCATTGAATATCCATTAAAGGCTACTTGAATTGATTTGCAATTATGTGAATTGTATGTGAAACTCTTTACTTGTATGGTTATTCTAAAGTTGTCCCTAGTCGGAGTTCATGTGAGGACACACATGAATATTAGACTAGCACATGTATTAGTTGATGACTATGTTTCACAAGTCATGGACATGGAGATGTTGAACTAATAATGTGGACACATGTGGAGACATGTGCTAGGACTGACCCAACACGAGAAGTAGTTCTCTCTTTAAACAACATATACGCTTTGTCCTTAGACCTGAGATTGTCGCATGTATTCAAGATGTGGATCGACCTACTTAGGGGCTATCAAACGCTACGCCGTAACAGGGTAGTTATAAAGGTAGCTTTCGGGTTTGTCAAGAAGCATGCTATGAGACATGGTCAATCAAGATGGGATTTGCCCCTCTCTGATTGAGAGTGATATCTCTGGGCCCCTCGAGCGATCGGATCCGAAAATGCATGGCCATGCTACGTACCGTTAAGAGTTAACCTACAAAGGGATTCCGAATCACAGGATCGAGAAAGAGCGGTCGGCTTGAAGCTAGACCAAATATCGTGAGGCAAAGGGAATAGCATGTATATTATGTTGTCATGGTTCGTCTGATATGATCTTCGTGTGCGTATAGGAGTTGGCACGTCATGCTAGAGGCCGCTACCGACTATTGGGCCGAGTAGGAGTACTCGAGCCATGTCTATACGTATCCGAACCCATAGGGTCACACACTTAAGGGGCTGGAACCCCAATTCGGATCTGATCCGAGTTGGATTAGGTTATAAGTACTAATGGGCCTCGGACCCAGAGGCCCATCAGGAACCTCTATAAATAGAGGGGTGGGGGCGCCCTAGGGTTTACACCTTTTTGGCGAAACACACCTGCCGCGCCTCCCACGCCCTCGCCTGTTGCAACTCGCGGATCTAGCAGTCCAGCTTGCGACGCTTACTCCCTGCACGTGTGGATACCTTGGAGGTGTTGCACCTGCAGCACTTGGACGAGCCGCCGACGAGCCACGACGAGCTGACGACGTGTCGCGGCACGGGAGGCGATCTTGCTGCACGTGGACGAGCTGCTGAGGTGCTGCTGGACGTTGACGTGATCGACTACGTACGACTACGTTGATCGACTACGTACGACTACGTGATTGTCTTCACTGCATCGACGCATATCTACATCTTCCGCACCAGTAGTGCGTCGAGTGGTAATCCCGTGATCCTTATACGGCAGTTCTTCCTGGTTTTACGCGGTAGAAATTTTGATTTGCGCTAGTGTAGCCTACCTCGTATCCCAACAGTGGTATCAGAGCCGTAGCTGTTTAGTTTTGGATTCGGGATGTGTGCATATGGAGATATGCGAGTTTTCCGTTTGATCTATGTCCTGGTTTCGTGCCCTTGCTGCAATGGTAGTGTTAGACATACTCCTACCGGTCGGTTTCCGCCATCGGAGTTAAGTGATACACATAAATCCCGTTGCAGTAAGTGAAGATCAATATGATTGGTCGAATCGAAATCCACGGTCATACGCCAGGCGCATTAGATGTGCACTAGTAGATGAGATCTACTGCCGGGGTCGGGATTTTTGCCGTATGCGTATGCTTCGGTAAATCAGCCGTAACTTTTCGGTACGATCTCGGATCGGGGCGAATTTTATATGAAAATTGATCTACAGAAAATGTTACACATGAAATTCAACTGCTTCGCCATTTTCGGCGAAATTAGATTTCCCAAATTCGGCTTGGATGATGGAGTTTCGGGCATCCGAAGTTTGGAACGTTAGGGCGCCTAACTCTGTTTTGCAGGATGTATGTATGTATCTTGTGATCAGTATGGCCTGCTTGTGTATGTGATGCATGTGTCTAACTCATTCGTGACCTGCGTGTCGCGCGTACGGCACCACGGCAGGAGCCATATGTGTTGTCACTTTAATGTATTTAATGGTCTGCGTACCAATCTGTGATGATCCAAGCAACTATGTAATCTTCATTACTAGCTCCTTTACTAGCTATTAGGTGTAATAGCATGTTCTAGTTCTTGGAGGACTCATCAACAGGAGGATGGCGCACATGGAACATGGAGATGGAGATCACCATGGTGAACAGGTTCTATGGAGATGGAGATCACCATATGAAAATGGGTCATACTGTGTCACAACTGTGTGAATGATATTCTGTTTATGTTTTACTTTCTGCATGCTGTGATGTTAGAAGTAGAATGATCCCTCACAAAGTTTAAGTTAGTATGCCCTCCCAATTAAAACTTGCACCGTCCCATGTCTTGTACAATTAGTGGTGGGTCTATGAAATTAGGGTACCACTAGTTTTCCTTGACTAGACGGGTTTGTGTCGGACACTTACACGCATAAGGGTTGGTTTGCTTAACAAGGTTATCTTAACGGTTAAGGACCTTGGGGCATAAAGGTTGGGCGCTGAGACATGGAGATGTCACCCAACAACAGGAGTCATATGTGATATGATTAGTAAAAGTTGCTTACCGATCTACCTTGTTTGCTAGCAGTGATGCTAAAGCTCACTAGTAGACTTGTTAGTTGTGGATCCTGAATCACTAAGTATCAATAGAGGGATATTGATTTTAGTGGGAGTAGATTCTGTTAAAATAGTTTAATATGATTTACTCTATCATGGATACGTTTGTCTTAGTGTATTTTGCATTACTTTTGTTGTAGATTAAATGGCACCTAGCAGCACTACACCGTTTGCTTTGCGTTCGGTCCTTGAGAAGGACAAGTTGAATGGAACAAATTACTCGGATTGGATCCGTAACCTGAGAATTGTTCTCAGGGCTGAGAAAAAGGAAGATGTTCTAGACAACCCACTACCAGAAGAACCTGCCTATGATGCACCCGCTGCTGCTAAGAATGCTTACAAGAAAGCATGTGATGCTAACCTCGAAGTAAGCTGCCTTATGCTTGCTTGCATGGAACCCGAGCTGCAGATGCAGTTCGAAACAAACCATGAGGCACACGATATGATTGTGGCTCTTAGAGACATGTTCCAAACACAGGCCAGGACTGAAAGGTTCAATGTGTCTAAGGCCTTTGTTGAGAGCAAGCTAGCAGAAGGCGCAGTAGTAGGACCACACGTAATCAAGATGGTTGGTTACACTCAACGGTTGGAGAAGCTGGGCTTCCCACTGGGCCAAGAGTTGGCCACTGATTTCATTCTTTCGTCTCTTCCGCCTAGCTATGGGAGTTTCATCTTGAACTACCATATGCATGGGACGGAGAAGGGTCTGAATGAGCTGTGTGGCATGCTTAAAACAGCAGAGGCTGACATCAAGAAAAGTGCTAGTACCAGCCATGTGATGGCTATACAGAACAAGCCTAGCTTTAAGAAAAGGGCAATTCTTGGAAGAAGAAGGGCAAGGCTGGAACGTCCAAGCCAAACCCAGCGCCCAAGGTTAAAGCTGGACCTAGACCTGCTCCAGACAAAGAGTGCTTTTACTGTCATGAACTTGGTCACTGGAAGAGAAACTGCAAGCAGTACCTAGCTTCGTTGAAGAATGGCGGAAGTAAGAGTATTTCTACCTCAGGTACGCTTGTTGTTAATGTTATAGACAACATTTTTCTCGCTGATACAATTATTAATTCTTGGGTATTTGATACCGGATCGGTTGCTCATATTTGTAATTCGATACAGGGAATGATAAGAAGTAGAAGCATGGAAAGAGGAGAAGTTGATTTCCACGTGGGCAATAATGCAAGAGTTGCTGCGTTGACCGTCGGGACGATGCAACTCCACCTCCCGTCAGGATTTATTATGGAGTTGAATAATTGTTATTTCATTCCTAGTTTAAGTTGAAACATTTTGTCTCCTTCATGCTTGATGAAGGATGGTTATTCATTTGCGAGTGAAAACAATGGTTGTGTGATCTCTAAGAATGATATGTTTATGGCTTTTGCACCCATTGTGAATGGATTATTTGTTTTAAATCTTGATGGTTCACCTGTCTGTAACGTAAGTGCTAAAAGGCCTCGGCCTAATGATTTGAGTCCTACCTACTTGTGGCATTGTCGTTTGGGTCATATAAGTAAAAAGCGCATGAAGAAGCTCCATTCTGATGGACTTCTAACTTCGTTTGATTTTGAATCATACGAGACATGTGAGGCTTGCTTGCTAGGCAAGATGGCCAAGATGCCTTTCACAGGATTTCCTGAGAGAGTAGTAGACTTGTTGGAACTCGTACATAGTGATGTATGCGGACCAATAAGCACGACGACTAGAGGAGGATTCCAATACTTCATAACTTTCACTGATGATTTTAGTAGATATGGCTATGTCTACTTGATGAGGCACAAGTCTGAAACCTTTAAAAAGTTCAAGGAATTTCAGAATGAAGTTGAAAATCAGCGTGGCAAGAAAATTAAGGCCTTACGATCTGATCGTGGAGGCGAGTATTTGAGCCACGAGTTTAGCAATCATCTAAAGAGTTGCGGAATTGTTCCACAACTTACGCCGCCTGGAACACCTCAGAGAAACGGTGTGTCCGAGCGACGTAATCGAACTTTGTTAGACATGGTTCGATCAATGATGAGCCAATCGGACCTACCGTTGTCATTTTGGGGATACGCTCTAGAAACAGCAGCTTTCACACTTAATAGGGTACCATCTAAATCCGTAGTTAAGACACCATATGAGATATGGACTGGAAAGGTTCCTAGTTTGTCTTTTCTAAAGATTTGGGGATGTGAAGTGTTTGTCAAATGACTTCAGTCGGACAAGATCACACCCAACTCGGATAAGTGCATTTTCGTGGGATATCCAAAGGAAACTATGGGATATTATTTCTACAACCGATCAGAAGGCAAAGTGTTTGCCGCTCGGAACATGGTTTTTCTAGAGAAAGAGTTTCTCAAAGGAGAAAAGAGTGGAAAGACAGTGCATCTTGAAGAAGTTCAAGATGAGCCAATCAAGCAAGAATCAATGAGTGATGCTAACGTAGCAGAACAAGTTGAGATACCCATGGCAAGAGAAGCACCGCCACAACCACGAAGGTCGGCAAGGCTCCGCGAAATGCGGGAAATATTATTGTTGGACAATGATGAGCCTGTGACATATGCAGAAGCAATGATGGACCCAGACTCCGAAAAATGGCAGAGTGCCATGCAATCCGAAATAGAGTCCATGGGAGACAATCAAGTTTGGAACTTGGTTGACCCGCCTGATGGTGTTAAAGCCATAGAGTGCAAGTGGATCTATAAGAAGAAAAAGGACATGGATGGAAATGTTCACATCTATAAAGCACGACTTATCGCAAAAGGTTTTCGACAAGTTCAAGGAGTTGACTACGACGAGACCTTCTCGCCCGTAGTGATGCTTAAGTCCATTCGGATTATTCTAGCTATAGCTGCATATTTCGATTATGAGATATGGCAGATGGATGTCAAGACAGCTTTTCTTGAATGGCAACCTAGCTGAGGACATGTATATGATACAGCCCGAGGGTTTTGTCGATCCGAAAAATGCTGGAAAGTTATGCAAGCTTCAGAGATCCATTTATGGATTGAAGCAAGCATCTAGGAGTTGGAACATTCGTTTTGATGAAGTGGTCAAAGGGTTTGACTTCACCAAGAACGAAGAAGAGTCTTGTGTTTATGAGAAGGTTAGTGGGAGCTCTGTAGTATTTCTAATCTTATATGTGGATGACATATTACTGATTGGAAATAACATTCCTATGCTTGAGTCCGTAAAGACTTCACTGAAAAATAGTTTTTCGATGAAGGACTTAGGGGAAGCTGCATATATTCTGGGCATTAAGATCTATAGAGATAGATCGAGAAGGCTTATAGGTTTAAGCCAAGATACTTACATTGACAAAGTGTTGAAGCGGTTCAGCATGGAAGAGGCAAAGAAAGGGTTCTTGCCTATGTCACGTGGCATACATCTCAGCAAGACTCAGTGTCCTTCGACTGCTGATGAGCGGGATCGCATGAGTAGAGTACCATATGCCTCGGCTATTGAATCTATCATGTATGCAATGATAAGTACTTGCCCAGATGTTTCATATGCACTAAGTATGACAAGCAGACACCAATCTGATCCAGGTGAAATTCACTGGACAGCGGTGAAAAATATTCTTAAGTACTTAAGAAGGACTAAAGATATGTTCCTCATCTATGGAGGTGAGGAGGAGCTCGTTGTAATAGGTTACACCGATGCTAGTTTCCAAACCGACAGAGATGATTCAAAGTCACAATCAGGATTTGTGTTCACACTAAATGGTGGTGCTGTTAGTTGGAAGAGTTCGAAACAGGAGACGGTGGCCGATTCTACGACAGAAGCCGAGTACATCGCGGCTTCGGAAGCCGCGAAGGAAGGTGTTTGGATAAGGAATTTCCTCATTGAACTTGGTGTGTTCCCGAATGCGTCCAGCCCATTGAATCTCTACTGTGATAATAATGGGGCAATTGCGCAAGCAAAGGAGCCAAGGAACCACCAGAAGAACAAACATGTAATGCGGCGATTTCATCTCATTCGAGACTTCGTTAACCAGGGTGAGATCAAGATATGCAAAATACACACGGATCTGAACATCTCTGATCCGTTGACAAAACCACTCCCGCAGGCTAATCATGATGCGCATGTAAGAGCTATGGGTATTAGGTACCTTCTAGATTGACTCTAGTGCAAGTAGGAGACTGTTGGAGGTATGCCCTAGAGGCAATCATAGAGATGATGATATTCCATTTGTATCCATGATTTGTATATTGTGTTCATTGAATATCCATTAAAGGCTACTTGAATTGATTTGCAATTATGTGAATTGTATGTGAAACTCTTTACTTGTATGGTTATTCTAAAGTTGTCCCTAGTCGGAGTTCATGTGAGGACACACATGAATATTAGACTAGCACATGTATTAGTTGATGACTATGTTTCACAAGTCATGGACATGGAGATGTTGAACTAATAATGTGGACACATGTGGAGACATGTGCTAGGACTGACCCAACACGAGAAGTAGTTCTCTCTTTAAACAACATATACGCTTTGTCCTTAGACCTGAGATTGTCGCATGTATTCAAGATGTGGATCGACCTACTTAGGGGCTATCAAACGCTACGCCGTAACAGGGTAGTCATAAAGGTAGCTTTCGGGTTTGTCAAGAAGCATGCTATGAGACATGGTCAATCAAGATGGGATTTGCCCCTCTCTGATTGAGAGTGATATCTCTGGGCCCCTCAAGTGATCGGATCCGAAAATGCATGGCCATGCTACGTACGGTTGAGAGTTAACCTACAAAGGGATTCCGAATCACAGGATCGAGAAAGAGCGGTCGGCTTGAAGCTAGACCAAATATCGTGAGGCAAAGGGAATAGCATGTATATTATGTTGTCATGGTTCGTCTGATATGATCTTCGTGTGTGTATAAGAGTTGGCACGTCTTGCTAGAGGCCGCTACCGACTATTGGGCCGAGTAGGAGTACTCGGGCCATGTCTATACGTATCCGAACCCATAGGGTCACACACTTAAGGGGCTGGAACCCCAATTCGGATCTGATCCGAGTTGGATTAGGTTTAGAAGTACTAATGGGCCTCGGACCTAGAGGCCCGTCAGGAACCTCTATAAATAGAGGGGTGGGGCGCCCTAGGGTTTACACCTTTTTGGCGAAACACACCTGCCGTGCCTCCCACGCCCTCGCCTGTTGCAACTCGTGGATCTAGCAGTCCGGCTTGCGACGCTTCCTCCCTGCACGTGTGGATACCTTGGAGGTGTTGCGCCTGCAGCACTTGGACGAGCCGCCGACGAGCCACGACGAGCTGACGACATGCCGCGGCACGGGAGGCGATCTTGCTGCATGTGGACGAGCTGCTGAGGAGCTGCTGGACGTTGACGTGATCGACTACGTACGACTACGTTGATCGACTACGTACGACTACGTTGATCGACTACGTACGACTACATGATCGTCTTCACTGCATCGACGCATATCTACATCTTCCGCACCAGTAGTGCGTCGAGTGGTAATCCCGTGATCCTTATACGGCAGTTCTTCCTGGTTTTACACGGTAGAAATTTTGATTTGCGCTAGTGTAGCCTACCTCGTATCCCAACAGGTACCTCATCGCACCATTTGACAGTAACTCAGTGCATTTACGCATCATAGGAGTTCAACTTTTCTCATTTCGTATGTAATATTCGAACCAATTTGTGGCGGAACCGCCCAAATTAACCTGGCTAAAGTGTTCTCAATGTCACCTCATATGCGAACCACACTTTAATCAAGTCAATTCGGTAGTCCATCGGGTTATACCTGATAAACCACTTGTTTCGGATCGAACGAAAAGCATCTCACACGAAGGTAAGTCTAGGGATTACAACATTCCAGCACTTAATACATAAATTCAAATTCAGTTGTTACACAACCATAGTTCAAAAGAATAAAGTAAAGTTTCAAAGTTTTAAAAGCATGATATCAATCCCCACGATCCTCATTGTTTGACGACGGTTTCCACTTGACCGTCCAACCCGGAGGGAGTCGGGTCAGCCAAGTCAAACTAGCAACCCTTTCCTCAAAATCAGCACTACCTGAAAACATAGCCACAAGTAAGGCTGAGTATACTAATACTCAGCAAGACTTAACTGTCGGGTGGTAACTACTCCACCAACTCCTAGACATGCAAGGCTTTTTGGTTGAGGGGTTTGTTTTGCCAAAAGCATCTAAAGTAGGTCCTTACTTTCAAGTTTTAGCAGTAGGTTCTAGTTGGTTTAACCATTCTGGGTGAGCACCTATTCTAAGCAATCATGTGATCAAGCAATTTAATTCAAACATCAGTATTATTCATCACCATTTGTTCCTCTTCTTACTCATTGCAGAAGCGCAATCAAGTAGTCTCAAACTGTGAGAGGCAGACGATTTAAATCGAGTTTTTAAACCTTGCAAGGTGAACCTAAACCCACGATATATGCTACTGCCACGCCGGGTTCACATATTGTCGTTGTCAAGATTGGCGGATCAAGACATAGACTAGTAAATTTCTTTTATGCGCGTAAAGCCTCAGGTGGTGGCATGGGAGACACGGGTTTAGACTGGTTCGGGCAAGGGAAGCCCTACATCCAGTATCGAGGATGTTCGTGTTACCCACGCGGGGTTCTGTAGTAGGGGGTTACAGATCGACGAGAGAGGGACTGGTCCCAAGTCTCTTCCATGCTTGTGCTCTCAGGGAGAGTAGTGGTGTGCTGTGGCTTGCGGGGGAGAAGAGGCCGATCCCCCCTCCGGCCCTGGGTTCCTCCTTTTATATCGCAAGGGGGGTGGCCGGAGTTACAGCTGGGATCGGGTGAAGAGGACTGTAAGGTGTAAAGCGTAGAATAGTAAAAAATACGGCAGGAAGGAGGAGCAAGTTCCTAGACGCCTGACGCCTCCGCCGACCCCTAGCGAATGCCGGCGTGCATGCCGGAGGGAGAGGCGGCCGTGTGCCAACTGTCGTTGCTTCCTACAGATAGCTCCTTCGGTACTCGTAGGCGTCGGGTCATGATGAAGGCGTTTCGTCGTTATCCTGGTGTCTGTTGGGGAGGACGGTGGATGCTACCGTTCAGACGATGGCTCCTGGAGAGAGGGCGTCACATCCTTGCTGCTGGGCGCACGGGACCCGAGGGCGCGCGGGGCCTGAGGATAGGCCGGTCTCTCCTCCGCTCCGGCCGGCGCAGGCCATGAGTACCCTGCAGCGAATGGGAGCGAGCCGCCAGCACTGTAGCTTGTATAGTGCGGTCGTGCACGGGTACTTGCGACGGGTTGCGTGAGGGGCGCGGTCATTCCTTCCCTCTGCCAGGCCTGCGGCGCATTTATGGTGAAACCGACGGGGGGACCCACAGGGTTTTGTCTGTCTTGCCCACCTGGACCGCATCCGAGGGGGATGCCTGCCCCGGGGGCCCCAGCGCGCCCGACCCTTCCGCTTGGGGTCGGACGGGGCGGAACTTCGTGGCGAGGGGTCGGGCGCCTCCGACCCCAGGGCCACAGTCGGGCAAGGCGGAAGCCTTGTGGAGGGGGCTCGGGCGTTCCCGACCCTGGCGCCGCGGTCGGGCGAGGTGGAGTTTCGATTATGCTTAGGTGGGCCCGGGCCTCCGCGTTTGCTCCTTTAAGCGGTATTTTAGGGGATCGTTAATATTTCCCCCCAGCAGTAGCCCCCGAGCCTGTGGTGGAGCAGAAGAGCTCCTCCGGAGGCTTCTTCCGCTGTTTCGCTGCGGGCTCTGTTTTATCCTAGCTTGGCTGGGGAACCTGCGAATTGTGACCACACGCGTGGCCGTTGGTTGCGATGCTGGCCTCCGAGTCCCCGCGCGTTGCAGGAAACGGGCCGGGAGGCTAGGTCGACTTTTGATCGTTGTCCCTCAAGCGTCCGTTCGCTAGGACGGAGGGGTTGAGCCGGGCCACGTTATCCTCATTGGACGAACCGTGGTGCTCGTTTGAGCTGCAAACGGGTAGGTTCGAGTGGAGTCCCGGTCCCCGTTCGGGGGGGTCCGGCTCGGGCCAAGCTGGTGGCGCACTCCAATTTCCCGCCGGCCAGTTCATATAGTTCCCGGATCTGTTCGACCGGATCTGGGGGCTCGTTGCCTTTCCCTGTGGAAAAACCATGAACTTTATACCGGATGGGACTCGAACGTGAGGTCGGGACGCCCCTGGCTTTCGCTCGCCTGGGTGTTGGCCGCTAGCGGACCCATCCCTTCTCACCCCTTGCTCGGGGGACGTCCTGAGGCAGCTGTCGAACCCGTGTTGGGCCAGCTTTCGAACCTCTGGACCGTAATGGGCCGTAGGGGTGTTTTCAGCCCCGTATCCCTTTCTTACCTCCCTGTGGGCCTTGGGCCGGAACGAAGCGGTCGTTGCGTCCGGGCCGAACGTGGGGGCGTCGTGGGCGCGTCATCCGGGAAGTGGAGTTATGGGGAGCGCCGTCCCGCGAATCGAGGAGGATAGGATGTTTTCACGGCCGATCGTGCGCGCGGTTTTCGAAAAGGAAACGGGCATGGCAGGGGCGTACCTGGCGCTGCATTTATGGCGGCTGGGGCGTCGATTTGGCTTCTCCGGTACCTTTCCTATAAAAATGGGAGCCCGCCGCGCCGGTTCCGCCTCCCTTCTGCATTGAGCCTTCTCGCCTCCCAGCCTCACGCTTAGTTCATCCGCTCCTTGCTTCGTTTCCTTCGCTCCAAGCCGCGCCCTTTCTTCCCGTCTCCGTCGATCTCCTCCTTCCGCCGGTGATGGGTTCCTGGGGGGGCCTCCCATTTCACCTTCTCGCGCGCCAAGGGCCTGGTGCGGAAGGGCCTCCTCTGCGAGAGGACGGCGGTGGGCGAGTAGGAACTGCCGGGGCTGGAGCAAGTTCCGACGCCTCCCTCCGGTTATGTCGTCTCCTTCGCTCACTTCCATGAGCGGGGGTTTGCTTCTTCCCCGAGTCTCCTCCACTACTATGGTCTCGAGCTCCAGCACCTCAACCCCAACGGGATCCAGCACATTGCGGCGTTCGTCGCACTGTGCGAGGGATTCCTGGGCATCGAGCCCCATTTCTCGCTGTGGAAATACTTTTTCACAGTGAGTTTGTACCAGAAGTCGGGGAAAGCTAGGGGTCAGCAGCGGTCGCCTCCGGTGCCGATCGGGTGCACCGGGATCCACCTTCGTCACACTCGCTCCAAGGAGTATATGATGATGAAGACCTCAGCGTCCCACAAGGGGTGGGACAACCAGTGGTTCTACGTGAAGAACTACCCGGACTCCCCCCTGCCGGCTTTCACCGGCCGTACCATCGACGCGGCGCCGGATGTGTCGGCGTACGGGCCGGTGGAGAAGGAGAAGAAGCGGTTCTCCGACCTGCTGCAGGCCATCGAGCGGCTGAAGAGGAGCGGGCTCACAGGCGCCGGGGTCATCGGAGCATACTATGCCCGACGGGTGGCGCCGCTGATGCTCCGGATCCGGCCGCTTGCCGCCATGACCCCCGACGCGCCGACCGAGGGCACCGCCTTGGCGACGGGCGCGCTTGCCGCCTCCGAGATCCGGCAATGGATTCGGGAGGCGCTGGAGGACAAGGACGTCGAGTACCCGATTCCCGGGCACCCGGCGATGCGCCCGAAGGCGGGCTTCATAGACCTGGTAAGGAGTTGAGGCGTTGTCCTCCTCTCTTTGTATCCTGCGATTGTCGCTCTGACGCGGAGCTGTTTTGCGTTTGCAGGGCCCACTAACCCGGGTCGCGGACTCGCTCCCGCCGGTGCCGGAAGATGCTGAACGGCGAACTCGCGATCGTCTCCTTGCCGAGGCGCAAAAGCGCCGTAAGGACAAGGAGACGGCGAAGAAGCGGAAGAAGGCCGCCAAGGAGCTCCAGCGGCGGCGGAGGGGGTCGGTCGTGTCCAACAATGACGACGATGATGACGATGATGATGAAGAGGATGAAGATGAGGAGGATGACGAAGAGGAGGAGCTGATTTCCCCCTGATCGGGCGCCCTTGTCATTCGGGAGGCACCCCCGCGGACGGCCGCGGGAGGTGAAGCGGGGGAGGCGTCCGCCCGGGCTTTGGCTCCACCAGGCCCTGGGGCTGTGCCTCAGGGACCGGCACAGCGCGTGCCCTAGGAGTTGGCGCGGGACGCCCCCCAGGGGTCGGCGCAGGACGTCTCCCAGGAGCGGGTGCGGGACGCCCCCCAGGGGTCGGTGCAGGGCATCTCCCAGGAGCGGGCGCGGGACGCTCCCTAGGGGTCAGCAAGGGGTCCCCCCCTGGGGTCGACACGGAGCACCCCTCGGGGGTCTTCGGAGCCTACCCCCACCGCAGCTTTAGAGCCGGCGCGGGGCGCTCCCCAGGAGTCCGCTCAGGGAGCTCCTCGGAGGTCCGTGGAGCCCGCCTCCGCCGCCGTGCCCGCTGCCGGAGAGCAGCGAAGCGGCGACAAGCGGCCACTGCCGGATGCCTCGGGGTCGGCGTCGGGCTCTGAGTCGAAGCGCGTGCGCCGCCCTTGTGCTTCGGGGACGTAAGTTGCCCTTCCTGTTGGGTTACGAGGTAGGCTACACTAGCACAAATCAAAATTTCTACCGCGTAAAACCAGGAAGAACTGCCGTATAAGGATCACGGGATTACCACTCGACGCACTACTGGTGCGGAAGATGTAGATTTGCGTCGATGCAGTGAAGACGATCAACGTAGTCGTACGTAGTCGATCAACGTAGTCGTACGTAGTCGATCACGTCAACGTCCAGCAGCTCCTCAGCAGCTCGTCCACGTGCAGCAAGATCGCACTCGTGCCGCGGCTCATCGTCGGCTCGTCGTGGCTCGTCGGCGGCTCGTTGGCGGCTCGTCTAAGTGCTGCAGGCGCAACACCTCCAAGGTATCCACACGTGCAGGGAGGAAGCGTCGCAAGCCGGACTACTAGATCCGCGAGTTGCAACAGGCGAGGGTGTGGGAGGCGCGGCAGATGTGTTTCGCCAAAAGGTGTAAACCCTAGGGCGCCCCCACCCGTCTATTTATAGAGGTTCCTAACGGGCCTCTGGGTCCGAGGCCCATTAGTACTTCTAGACCTAATCCAACTCGGATCAAATCCGAATTGGGCTTCCAGCCCCTTAAGTGTGTGACCCTATGGGTTCGGATACGTATAGACATGGCCCGAGTACTCCTACTCGGCCCAATAGTCGGTAGCGACCTCTAGCAAGACGTGCCAACTCCTATACGCACATGAAGATCATATCAGACGAACCATCACAACATAATATACATGCTATTCCCTTTGCCTCACGATATTTGGTCTAGCTTCAAGCCGACCGCTCTTTCTCGATCCTGTGATTCGGAATCCCTTTGTAGGTTAACTCTTAACCGTACGTAGCATGGCCATGCATTTTCGGATCCGATCACTCGAGGGGCCCAGAGATATCACTCTCAATCAGAGAGGGGCAAATCCCATCTTGATTGACCATGTCTCATAGCATGCTTCTTGACAAACCCGAAAGCTACCTTTATAACTACCCTGTTACGGCGTAGCGTTTGATAGCCCCTAAGTAGGTCGATCCACATCTAGAATACATGCGACAATCTCAGGTCTAAGGACAAAGTGTATATGTTGTTTAAAGAGAGAACTACTTCTCGTGTTGGGTCAGTCCTAGCACATGTCTCCACATGTGTCCACATTATTAGTTCAACATCTCCATGTCCATGACTTGTGAAACATAGTCATCAACTAATACATGTGCTAGTCTAATATTCATGTGTGTCCTTTCATGAACTCCGACTAGGGACAACTTTAGAATAACCATACAAGTAAAGAGTTTCACATACAATTCACATAATTGCAAATCAATTCAAGTAGCCTTTAATGGATATTCAATGAACACAATATACAAATCATGGATACAAATGGAATATCATCATCTCTATGATTGCCTCTAGGGCATACCTCCAACACTTCCTTGCGCCTCGTTCCTCTAATCTTCTTTCGTCCATTTCTGCTGACGTCCGTTTATTGGTGTGCAGCCCTGCTCCCCGTGGCCTTACCTTGCAGCTAGCGCCTAAGAAGGCACTGCGGTTGTCGACCTCCTCCAGGGGGCGCACCGCGGTCCCACCCGCGGCGAGCGGTGGGGTCCCTGGTGAGGCCGCGGACCCCTCCGCGGAGGTGGCCCCTGTGGCGGCGGCTAGCGGAGCGACGGCGGTGTCAGTCGCGGGAGGAGGAGCGGACCCCAGCCCGCCTTCGGTCCCCCCGGTCGCCCCTTCAGTGCAGGGCGCGATCCTCCCGGGTTCTCAGGCCGGGGAGATGATCGACCTTGACGCCGACGAGGCAGAGGGGACGGCGGCGACGGGAGGCAGGGCGGATGCCCCCGCAGCCGTGGCGGGATCAGAGGTGGAGGGAACGCCTGCTCCCGGAGGTGCGGCGGCGGCGGAGGCAGTGGTGACGGAGGCAGGGACCTCCGCCCCAATCACCCTCGTGGGAGTGGCTCCGGCGGCGGAGGTGGAGGGGCCCACTGGGATATCGCCGGCGGCCTCGGCGGCGATGAGCGTGCAGGTGCCGGGGCCGTCGGTAGACCCAGCGGCTTCTAGCGCAATGGTGCCGACCTTGGCGGCGGCGTCAGGGCCGGCCCCTGCCTCGGCCTCGGTTTCCTCCGTTCCCAGGGCGTGGAGGGGGTCCGTCCTTCGCTGGTCATCCCGCGATGACCCGCGGAGGCATCTCTTCGCGCTGGATGACGCTGCTGAGTGGCACAAGTGGCAGGCGGTGCACGGCGGCATTGCCCATGTCCAGGCGGCTCTGTCTCGGCGTTGGGGGTTTTGGGTAACACCGTCCTCCCTGGCAGCCAGGTATGTTGCTCCTACCGTTGGTGATCAGTACCTCCCTTTTGCTTTTTGCCCTACTGGCGCGTTGCTTTGCAGGCTCTCCAGGAGGGCAGTCGGGGGAAATCTGATTTCCTCCGGTGGCAGCAGGGTCTCTGGGAGCGCTTCGACACCGAGAGGGAGCGTACCAGGGACCTGTCCCTGCAAGTCAACGCCGCCCAGGGGGTCATTCGTGACCTGCAAAGGCGTGAGGGGGCGGCGTTGGAGGAGGCGCGGCGAGCGGAGGCCAAGCTCCAAGCCGTCACTGAGAAAGCCCGCCTCGACCTCGAGGAGTTCCAGGCCATCACTGAAAGGGCCCGCCGCGATGCCGAGGAGCTTCAAGCTGCCGCTGAGAAGGCCCGCCGTGATGCCGGGGAGCTTGCACAGCTGAGGGGGGAGCGCGAGGCCCTTAGCGCGGAAACTGGTCACCTTCGCTCGCAGGTGCAGGGACTTCAGTCCGCCGTGTCCCGAGGGGCCGACCGGGAGCGCGATTTGAAGGCCTGGGCCGACGGTGAGGTTTCTTCCGTTCCCGCGTTCCCGTGTTGTTTGTGTTCTGTTCTTTGACTTGGTGGGCCTTTCTGGATGGTTTCTGCAGGCGAGATCACCAAGCTGCAGGGTTTGCTCGACGCGGAGCGCAGCGAGCACGGCGTCCTGCGAGATGCGGTCCGCGTCATCTGCGACGACTTCGGCGTAGTCCCGGAGGAGGGGTCGAGCTCGCTGCCGGCTCGTGTCCTCGGGATACGTCGTCGGCGCCATGAGATCACCGTGGACGCGCTTCACATCGGCGTGCGGCGAGCCTTCAGGGTCTTTGGCTCCCATTATTCTGGCATCAATTTTGCCGGGATGAGTGAAGGGTACGCCGTCGGCTACACCGAAGCTGAGCTGGACGGGATCGATGCAGTGGTGTCCGCACCGGCGGAGGCCCTCGCGAAGCTCCTGGAGGATGAGGCCGCCCCTCCTGCCGACCCCTCGTCAAGTTAACTGTATCGGGCTGGTGCCCAAAAGATGTAATTATGTCAGTCTTTGAACTTGTTTTGCTTTGGCCATACGGGACTGTTCTATGACTTTGTTGTGTGAAATATCCTGATCCCCTTTGCTGCTTCCTTTGGGCTCGAAAGCTTAGAATGCGTTGTTGGGTGTGTCAGTAAACTTTGATGAGCGAAGGTGCCGTAGCCGCTGGGGCGTAGGTTTTTTCGCAGTCTGATCAAACTTGCCTGAGCACCGTTCACGCATTCTTCTCTTTTTGGCGCCCAAAAGTCTAGAAAGGGAGTGTTCGGTTTGAAAAAGAAAAAACATTTCTTTTAGGTGGCGCCAAGCGGCTGGGGTCGGAACCCCTGATAGCCCCCGAGGGGTATGCGATCCTGGAGCAAGGCCGGGGTCGGATACCCCTGAGCTTTAAAGGAAAAGGCCTGAACCAAGGCGGCTCGGGATTTCTTTGTTCGCAGAAGAACAAAACTGGTAGCCCCCGGGGGGTATGCGGCCCTGGAACGAGGCCAGGGTCGGATGCCCCTGAGCTTAAAAGAAAAAACGGAATTGAAGGCAAGCATATGCAGAACTTGGAAATAAGAGCTATGGGTAAAATCGCCTTAGCTGTTCTATGTTCTAGGCGTTGCTGAAGACCTGCCCGTCGGGGGTAGCCAGCTTGTAGGTGCCTGGCCGTAGCACTTGCACGACGATGAACGGGCCTTCCCATGGGGGAGTCAACTTGTGCCGACCCCTGTTGTCCTGGACGAGGTGGAGTACTAAATCACCGACGTTGAAGGCTCGGCCTTGTACCTTGCGGCTGTGGTAATGCCGTAGGGCCTGCTGGTATTTAGCCGAGTGAAGTAGGGCTACGTCTCGCGCCTCATCGAGTTGATCTTGTGCGTCCTCGAGTGCCGCCTGGTTCCCTTGTTCGTCGTATGCCTTGACCCTCGGCGACCCGTACTCTAGGTCGGTGGGCAAGATGGCCTCTGACCCGTAGATCATGAAGAATGGGGTGAACCCCGTCGCCCGGCTAGGGGTTGTCCTCAGGCTCGAAAGGACTGCGGGAAGCTCCGCAACCCATCATCCACCGAACCTTTTAAGGCGGTCGAAGATCCGTGGCTTGAGACCCTGGAGTATCATGCCATTGGCTCGCTCAACTTGCCCGTTCGTGCGGGGGTGCGCCACGGCCGCCCAATCCACTCGGATGTGGTGGTCGTCGCAAAACTGGAGGAATCTCTTCCCGGTGAATTGCGTGCCATTGTCGGTGATGATAGAATTCAGGATCCCGAAGCGGTGGATGATGTCGATGAAGAACTGTACCGCCTGCTCGGACCTGATTTGCGCTACTGGTCTTGCTTCGATCCATTTGGAGAATTTGTCGACAGCGACGAGCAGATGGGTGAAGCCCCCGGGCGCCTTTTTGAAGGGTCCGACGAGATCCAGCCCCCAGACCGCAAACGGCCACGTGATGGGGATGGTTTGCAACGCCTGCGCGGGCAGGTGAGTTTGGCGGGCAAAGAACTGGCATCCTTCACAGGTGCGGACTACCTGGGTAGCATCCGTGACCGCGGTCGGCCAGTAAAAACCTTGTCGGAAGGCGTTGCCAACGAGGGTCCTTAGCGTGGCGTGGTGACCACAAGCTCCGGCGTGGATATCCTGGATCAACGCCTTTCCCTGCTCGATCGGGATGCAGTGCTGGAGGATCCCAGTGTTACTTTTCTTGTAGAGCTCCTGGTCGATGATGGTGAAGGACTTTGCGCGGCGCGCGATCCTACGGGCCTCTGTTCTGTCTGCCGGGAGCGTGTCGCGGACGAGGTAGTCGAGGTATGGGGCTCTCTAGTCGATCGGGGGGTCGGCCCCCGCCGCGGGGTCTGCCGTGATTTCCATGACCACGGGGTCGGATGGATCGGCTTCCAGGGCCGAGTCGGGCAAAGCAGCATTGATTCCCTTGGGACTGGTGCTCGGGTCCAGGACAGGTGGCGCGTTGCCGACCTCCCCTGGCTCGGGTCCCGATCCCAGGGCTGGGAGTGCTTCGCCGACCCCTGCCGGCTCTGGATAGCAGATCGAAGGCTTCAACTGGTCGTTAACGAAAACGCCGTCGGGGATGGGCATTCGGCCGGATGCCGCCTTCGCCAGCTCGTTGGCGGCTTCGTTGAAGCGTCTTGCGACGTGGTTGAGCTCTAACCCGTCGAACTTGTCTTCGAGCTTACGGACCTCGTTGCAGTAGGCTGCCATTTTGGGGTCGTGGCAGCTCCACTCCTTCATGACTTGCTCGATGGCGATGCGGAGTCCGTTGAGGAGGGCTTCGTACTCGGCGACATTATTGGATGCAGGAAAATGGAGGCGGATCATGTACCTGATGCGCACGCCCAATGGAGAGATGAAGACAAGACTCGCTCCGGCACGGGCCCTCATCAGTGAGCCGTCGAAGTACATTGCCCAGTATTCCTGCTTCTCTGGCGCCGATGGGGTTTGAACCTCCGTCCACTCAGCCACGAAGTCGGCAAGCGCCTGAGACTTGATGGCGGTGCGGGGGACGTAGGTGATATCCTGGTCCATGAGCTCAAGCGCCCACTTCGTGATTCTCCCCGTAGCATTTGGGTTCTGGATCACTTCACCTAACAGGAATGATGAAACGACCGTTACCGGGTGGGAGGTGAAGTAGTGACACAGCTTCCTCTTCGTGATAAGGATGGCGTAGACGAGCTTCTGGATCTGTGGATAACGTGTCTTGGATTCGGACAAGACCTCGCTGATGAAGTACACCGGTCGTTGCACCTTGAGAGCGTGTCCCTCTTCTTCCCGTTCCACCACCAGGGCCGCGCTAACCACCTGGGTGGTCGCCGCGATGTAGAGCAGGAGGGGCTCGCCGTCGGTGGGTGGGACCAGGATCGGGGCCTTCGTCAGGAGGTCCTTGAGTCGGTCAAGTGCCTCCTGGGCCTCGCTGGTCCATTCGAAGCGGTCAGACTTCTTCAAGAGCCGATAGAGAGGAAGACCCCACTCGCCGAGGCGCGAGATGAAGCGGCTTAGAGCTGCTAGGCATCCCATGACGCGCTGCACCCCCTTTACATTCCGGATTGGCCCTATGTCGCCGATGGCTGCTATCTTCTCTGGATTTGCTTCGATGCCGCGCACGGAGACGATGAAGCCTAATAGCATGCCCCTTGGGACTCCGAACACACATTTCTCGGGATTGAGCTTAATACGCTTATCCCTCAGCCTTTCGAAGGCTAGCTCTAGGTCGGGAACGAGCTGGTCGCCCCTCTTGGATTTAACCACGATGTCGTCAACGTAGGCCTCGACGGTCCGCCCAATGAGGTCTCCGAAGCACTTCAGCATGCATCGCTGGAAGGTAGGCCCCGCGTTTTTGAGGCCGAACGGCATCTTAACGTAGCAGTAGGGACCAAAAGGGGTGATGAAGGAGGTAGCGAGCTGGTCAGCCTCTTTCATCGCGATCTGATGGTAGCCGGAATATGCGTCGAGGAAGCTGAGGGTCTCGCACCCGGCGGTTGAGTCGACTATTTGATCTATGCGTGGCAAAGGAAACGGGTCCTTTGGACACGCTTTGTTGAGACCGGTATAATCGACACACATCCTCCATTTCCCGTTCTTCTTTGGTACAAGGATAGGATTAGCCAGCCACTCAGGGTGGCGCACTTCCTTCATGAACCCGGCCATCAGAAGCTTCTGGAGCTCTTCGCCAATGGCCTTGCGCCTTTCCTCGTCAAAACGGCGCAAGCCTTGCTTCACTGGTTTGGAGCCGGCCCTGATGTTCAAGGAATGCTCGGCGACTTCTCTCAGGATGCCAGGCATGTCCGAGGGCTTCCACGTGAAGACGTCGCTGTTCGCGTGGAGGAAGTCGACGAGCGCGCTTTCCTATTTGGGGGATAGGGCCGCGCTGATCCGCACAACCCCTCCGTTGGAACAGCCGGGATCGAGAGGGACTTCCTTGATACCTTCAGTGGGCTCAAAGGAGATGTTCGACTGCTTGGAGTTGGGCTGATCCTCGATGACCTCCGCAAGCTGGACCGCCAAGCCGCTCGTGACGGTGATGGCCGCGGCGTACTTGCAGCACTCGACGTCGCACTCGTATGCCTTCTGAAAGGTCGTGCCGACGGTGATGACCCCGTTGGGCCCCGGCAGCTTGAGCTTGAGGTAGGTGTAGTTGGGGATTGCCATGAACTTTGCGTAGCACGGCCGTCCCAAGATGGCATGGTAGGTTCCGCGGAATCCCACCACCTCGAAGGTGAGGACCTCCTTCCTGTAGTTGGAAGGGGTCTCGAACATAACGGGCAAGTCGATTTGCCCGAGAGGCGTCGTCTACTTCCGTGGCACGACGCCATGGAAAGGTGCCTTGCTGGGACGGAGGCGGGAACGGTCGATCCCCATGGCATCGAGAGTCTCGGCGTAGAGGAGGTTGAGGCCGCTGCCCCCATCCATGAGTACCTTGGTGAGGCGCGTCGTGCCGACGATGGGGTCGACGACGAGAGGGTAACGCCCCGGATGCCGGACGCGTCCAGGGTGGTCGGACCTATCGAAGGTGATAGCCGGCCCCGACCAGTCAAGGAAGGCCGGAGTCGCAGGCTCGGCCGCGTAGACCTCCCGGCGCTCCAGCTTTTGCTGGCGCTTGGTGTCGTACACCGCGGAGCCACCGAAGATCATGAAGCCATCGACCTTGGGGAAGCCGTCTTCCTTTTCTTCGTCGCCCTTCTTTTCCTCATTGGGCTTCCGCTTCCGATCGCCTTTTACCGGATTGCCCACGAAGTATCTCTTCATGAGGTTACAGTCTTTGTAGGCGTGCTTCACGGGGAACTCGTGGTTCGGGCACGGTCCCTCAAACAACTTGTCGAAGAAGCCGGGAGCGCCCTCGGGGGGCGGCTGCCCCTGCTTGCGCTCGACCGCGGCCACGAGGGGGGCCTCGCGCCGTTGCTTGCTCTTCTTCTTCTGCTGGCGGCTGGAGGTGCCTTCGTCGGCATCCTCCTCCCGTTTCGCCTTGCCTTTGGAATGGTCGAAGATCGCTCCGACGGCCTCTTCGCCCGAGGCATAGCTAGTGGCGATATTGAGGAGCTCCTCCATGGTTCGCGGGCCTCGGCGCCCCAGCTCGTGGATGAGGGGCCGGCAGGAGGTTCCTGCTAGGAAGGCTCCTATGACGTCGGCGTCCGCGACGTTGGAGAGCTCGGTGCGCTTTCTGGAGAAGCGCCGAATGTAATCCCGGAGGGACTCGTTCGCCCCCTGGCGACAGCTCCGGAGATCCCAGGAGTTGCCGGGGCGCGTGTACGTGCCCTGGAAGTTTCCTATGAAAACCTCCTTCAGGTCGTTCCAGCTGCGAACGCGTCCTGAAGGGATATGTTCTAGCCAAGCTCGCGTGGAGTCGGCCAGGAAAAGGGGTAGGTTGCGGATGATAAACAGGTCATCATCCGCCCCGCCGGCTTGACATGCAAGCCAGTAATCGCTGAGCCACACTCCAGGATTCGTCTCCCCTGAGTATTTGGCTATACTCGTGGGTTGCCTGAAGCACGGCGGAAAAGGCGCGTTCAGGATGCGCGTAGAGAAGGCCCGGGGCCCAGCCGGACCAGGGCTCAGGCTGCGATCTTCCCCACTGTCGTAGCGCCCGCCACGGTGGACGTGGTAGCCTCGATCTACCCCGTCCTCCCTGTCTGCGCGGGAGCGTCTCCGCGCGTTCAGGGTGTCGCGGGCATCGCGGACGAGGCTGACGCGTTGGTGGACGGATCGAGCCTCGCCTCCCGCGGGTGGCGGAGTCCATCGGGCGGACGCGGCCTGATTCGCCCCCGGAGGGGGTTGATGGACAGATTCCCCCCGCCTTTCTGGGGGCGCGTCGGGCGTCGCCCGGCTGGCGTTCTGCCCGCGTCGCCGGGACGCCGAACTTTCCGCCTGCTGGACGGCAGCGCACTCGAGCAGGTTGCGCATCTCTTGGCGTGCCCGTCGCTCCTCGGGCGTCGCTGGTTCGGGGAGCTGTCGGAGCAACACCACCGTGGCTGCGACGTTTTGGCTAGCGCGGGCGAAGAGCTGCGGACGCTCCTCGTCCGCGCACATGCGTTGCTGGACATCGCGCGCCCGTTGTCGCGCTCCCCCTCGTGGTGGGGGTGCTCGACTTCTTGGCGGGCGCCCGCGCGCGCCTCTGGTTGCCGAGAGCACTCCGGGGCCCTTGGCAAGGCTCCGGTTGTAGCTGCGGCGCGCAAGGGGGGAGCCCTTTGTCTCCCCTCGGCATCGTTGCCGTTAGATCCCTCGGAGTGCGCGTCGGCCACGAGGCACTCGTGCGAGGGGTGTGGACTCCTGCTACTGGAGCCGGCATCAGAGATCGTCCTCGTTGCGCCTACGAGCTCGTTGCTCACGGGCGACGCGGTCATGGACCGCGCTAGGAGGCGTCCGTAAGCCCCCATGGCGTTGCGTAGCCCGAAGGGCTGTCCCCCTGGTGAGGTCCTTCCAGTGGGCGAGCGGCCGTTCGCCGCCGTCCCGGCAGTGGGGCCGGGGGCAGCTGGGCGAGCGGGTAGGACGAGGACAGGGATCAGCTTGATCCCTTCCCCGGTGGCAAGGAAGTCCAGGCTCCCAAATTGGATCAGGGAGCCCAGAGCAAAGCTACTATCGTAATTGGCCATCTAAGGCTAGGAATGTACGCGCAAAGGTCCCCTACCTGGCGCGCCAACTGTTGTTGTCAAGATTGGCGGATCAAGACTTAGACTAGTAAATTTCTTTTATGCGCGTAAAGCCTCAGGTGGTGGCGTGGGAGACACGGGTTTAGACTGGTTCGGGCAAGGGAAGCCCTACGTCCAGTATCGAGGATGTTCGTGTTACCCATGCGGGGTTCTGTAGTAGGGGGTTACAGATCGACGAGAGAGGGACTGGTCCCAAGTCTCTTCCGTGCTTGTGCTCTCAGGGAGAGTAGTGGTGTGCTGTGGCTTGCAGGGGAGAAGAGGCCGATCCCCCCTCCGGCCCTGGGTTCCTCCTTTTATATCGCAAGGGGGGTGGCCGGAGTTACAGCTGGGATCGGGTGAAGAGGACCGTAAGGTGTAAAGCGTAGAATAGTAAAAAATACGGCAGGAAGGAGGAGCAAGTTCCTAGACGCCCGACGCCTCCGCCGACCCCTGGCGAACGCCGGCGTGCATGCCGGAGGGAGAGGTGGCCGTGTGCCAACTGTCGTTGCTTCCTACAGATAGCTCCTTCGGTACTCGTAGGCGTCGGGTGATGATGAAGGCGTTTCGTCGTTATCCTGGTGTCTGTTGGGGAGGACGGTGGATGCTACCGTTCAGACGACAACTCCTGGAGAGAGGGCGTCACATCCTTGCTGCTGGGCGCGTGGGACCCGAGGGCGTGCGGGGCCCGAGGACAGGTCGGTCTCTCCTCCGCTCCGGCCGGCGCAGGCCATGAGTACCCTACGGCGAATGGGAGCGAGCCGCCAGCACTGTAGCTTGTACAGTGCGGTCGTGCACGGGTACCTGCGACGGGTTGCGTGAGGGGCGCGGTCATTCCTTCCCTCTGCCAGGCCTGCGGCGCATTTATGGCGAAACCGACGGGGGGACCCACAGGGTTTTGTCTGTCTTGCCCACCTGGACCGCATCCGAGGGGGATGCCTGCCCCGGGGGCCCCAGCGTGCCCGACCCTTCCGCTTGGGGTCGGACGGGGTGGAACTTCGTGGCGAGGGGTCGGGCGCCTCCGACCCCGGGGCCGCAGTCGAGCGAGGCAGAAGCCTTGTGGAGGGGGGTCGGGCGTTCCCGACCCTGGCGCCACGGTCGGGCGAGGCGGAGTTTCGATTATGCTTAGGTGGGCCCGGGCCTCCGCGTTTGCTCCTTTAAGCGGTATTTTAGAGGATCGTTAATATTTCCGCCCAACACATATATTAGCTGTCCCCATCAATTCGCGGCGTTTGTCTAGAGCCTACTTCCCTTGGCATACAATGCCCCACCGGTCCCGGAAAGCTGCCGTACCGGCTGCACTTGTACCCACATGCGGCCGCATGAGAACCTAGTTTCAGAGAGAGCGGGGTAAAGGTCCACGCCGGTTCAATCAAGTACGAGGATTCCCCATCCCATGCTAGGTATGAGCTTAGTACTTTCAAACACATGACTACTCTTCTAACACATCTCGACCTTAGCAGTTTTTCACTAGACAGACGGGGCAATCCACTAACCACCAAAACATTTCAAATAGCCCAGCCTCGCCCGTCGTCCTTAGGGTTGCAACATAAGTAAACAAACAACTCCTATAACTCATGAGTGATAGGAAATCACTCGACTTTTATCGAGTCCTATTTAGCATAGCAACTACTCTGCCTATCATGCTAGTGTTCAACCATAGGTACCTAACATCATGCAACTAAGGTTTCAAACAACTCCTATGAACATAAATGCACAAACATAATTAACACAGATATTGCATGAATTTAGAAAACGGGGTTATGCTCTGGGACTTGCCTTCCTAAACTATGTTAGTGAGCGAGTCGTTGGGAGCTTCGGGAATCTCCTGCTCAGCCTTGGCGTGGTGCAGTTTTGCAGATCCTTCCTCAGCAGCAGGCGTCAACTCGTAGGTTCCGTCTGCGAGGTTCGCTTCTACACAAGATGCATATGCAATGTTCAAGTTTCACAAGTTTGCGAGCAATATGCATTTCAAGTAAAATAGACGCAATAAGTGCAACAACCAGTACACTTAGGTAAGCATTAAACTTTATATACTAGATGAGTAATTTCATGTTTTAAACCTCGGGTGTATTTGATGGTAATTGCGTACACATATAAGGTTTTACAACTTAGACTTCATGAAGAAAGATGGGGGTCACTTTAGGGTTGCTCAAGGTTCATTTGGAAAGTTATCCTGTTTCTGAATATTTTTCTGTACCTCTTCCAAAATTACCATTTTACCCTTACTATTACCTAATGGTTTTTATTCATTTCCTTTTTAGGATTAACTTTCATATACATTTTTGGTAGCTCCTGATAAGGTATGGTTCTGAAAATTTTACAGAGGCTTTTGAATCATATCAGTAAGCTACTGTAAAATTTTGGGATGCATTGAACTTCTACAAAATTAATTAAAATTAAAACAGTCCCCTATGGCAGATTATAGGAATCTATTTTTAACTCAAACTACAGTAGCAGTTTGGCTCTGATATTTTTACAGAAGGTTACCCTAATGTGAAAGAGGCTTCTATGATTTTTCCATGATTTTTGGTAAAATATATCTATTTACCATATTTTTCTACGACTTAAATTTGTACAAAAAGTTAAGCCTGCTTCATTAAGTTTCATGCAGTGACGGATATTTTTTCTAGAAAGTACGTTTCATAAGAGATTTAACCCAGATGGTTTCATATTTTTATCTGACGGATTACATTACTTATGCAAAAAGAAAGATTTAACCCTAGATTCCAAAGATAAAACCTAAACTGTGATTTCAAGTTCTGAACTAGGCTTTAAAGTATTTTTCTAAGGTTCAACTCACTTATACAAACATCTCAGAGTTGGATTTGTTATTTTTGCATTTTTCCTTGATTTACTATGCATTAAAAGGCCTAAACAAGAAATAGATCATAGAGCATTATTTCTAACAGTAACATGTGCAAAGTTTATTTTTCTATGAAACTACCTCATCTGCTGAGTCCAACAAAATTAGTTTGGCATTTTTATGATTTTTCTACCATTATGTGCATTTTCAAAGTTCATCTATTTATCTGCAAATTTAAATCGAATAAACTATGGCAGTTTTACAACCGGGCCCTTAACAGTTTTAAACGTTCACAGATAGGCCGTCGAGTCTTACAACCAAGCCCCTACGAAAAGCTTAATCTTCGCAGAAGGGTCCCTATGGTGGCCGGTGGCGGAGCAGATGAAATCCTAGCAAACTAGGGGTTAATTGAGGGGGAAAAAGGGTTGGGGACGCATGTGTGCTCACCAAGAGAGGCTCGAGGCAGGTCTGGGCGGTGGAAATGATGTGTGGACGGTGAACGAACTTGGGGAAGAAAGCGCGGGCGGCGGCGAAGAGCCTCGGTGTTCCGGCAGAGCTGAACTCGCGGGCAGCCTACGGACGGCTTGCTGAGATGCGCATGGCGGCGAAGCTAGCGGGGGCGGTGTCAAGTGGTGGGGCAGCGTGGAGGTGGGGTCTCCAAGGCGGCTCGCACGGCGGCTCTTGGAGCAGAGGAGCGGGCGAGCTTTGGCGTTTGGGGGAGTGACGCAGCCGGCGCAATGAGGGCTTAACTAGCCGCGGGCTTGAGCAAGGAAGCGGAGTGGAGGTCGGCCCCTAGCGGGTGGTGTAGGGAGTGGAGGAAAAGCGGGCGGAGGCATTTGCCGGCGGCGCCATTGGCCGCGCAGAGCGGAGCTCAGGGAAGGATCTCCCGCTTACTGGCCAAGCAAGCTTAGGGGCATGCAAGCAGACTGCTTGATCAAAGAGACCAACAGCTGGCTGAAGCCTTAAGGTCATCATAGACATCCTTTTTCCCAGCAGTCATGATGTAAAATGCACGTGGGCACGCACGTGTTTATAAAAATCAGTTTTAAACATAAATTAAGAAGAAAAATAATAATCCAAATAATGTACCTATAATGCATACGCTTTACCACCCTCGTGGCATCTCACGGGACCCTTGAACTCGAGGGCTTGCCATAAACTACTCGGCTGGCAACACCAGAAGGTGTTATAGTTCGCCCTTGCGTACGTACCCAACCTTCAATCTTCCACTTGCCATCAAGCTCCGGTTCACCCCCACCCCACCCTCCTCCCTACGTCTTTTGACGGCTATCGCCGTCAAATCCGCCGCTAGTCCCCCCCACCCACAACACTGATATTCTCTAACATGCCTACCCCAGCCCTACGCTACCTAACCGATGTCCTCTACCGCCTTGACTGGCGGTGCCACCACCACATTGTCTCACCGCTCATGCGCCCACCACCACCATATGACCGACCTGCCGCTGCCATCCCTCTCTAAGTACAGAATCTCCCTGGGAAACCCTCACCCACAAAGCTTTAACCTCTCTCGCTTGAGGAGCTGATTGGATATCTGTCTATGTTTAGTAGCATTAGCTAGTGAAGATTTGTCTTGTGAATCCTCAGATGGGTTAGCTCGCGAGACATAGGAAATTTATACTAGTTCAGGCAATTCGCCCTACATCTAGTTCAAGATGCAAGTTCTTTATTCCTAGTTTTGAGAGCCCAAGTTTGTAGTAGGGGGTTACAAATGGTGCGTGAGTATGTGAGTGTGTTCTACTTGGAGTCGAATCCCCTTCTCTCATCCTCCCATGCCCTTATATACATAGCCCATGGGTGGGTTATGCTGTTGGTCATGGTCTCTTATTTAGTCGGGCATTCCCCTTTGCCTTATAGGTGCGGGTCCTACCCCTCCTTCGGATCTCCTGTTCACCCGTATCTCATTGAAAACTCCATCCGGAGACCATCCGTTTAGTTGCCTCGGTCATCGAACTCAGCCCCTACATGTATCCAGAGACGGCACTTGCCTCCAGTCACATTGCCTAGAACCATCATCATGGCAACCAGGAAATTGTGTGCCTGACCGGATACTGATGAGGACATCACCAGCTCGGATACAACCACATTGGCAACTTTTGATTCATAGGTGAAATAATTTTTTATCATGATTGTATTTGATGCATTTGTAGAATTGATGCTGCACCATGATGTGTGTTCATTGTCATTTTAAGAAATACATATGTGGATCAAAAAGAGTGTTAAACATACATGGAAGGAATGAAGGACCAAAGAAGTTGATTGGGGTCAAGTCCAAGTATTCCCAATGTTCTCCATCAGGTCACCACATCACTTTTTGCAAAAGGAAAGAAAGAGATCAAATCCAGCATGTTTTGATGCTGGATTCGGACTCCAGCATGGCGCCAAATTGCAACAACTACCACAACTTCATCTGGATGTTCAAGTACTTCATGGAATACTTATGAAGTCTATTTTCATATGGATCTAGACTCATATCCATATATGTTCTGAGGATGTTGCAACGATCAAATTACGACCAAGAATTTTTTCATCCAAGATGCTGCGTTGCCTTATTTTGGCCTAATGGGCTGTGTATCAAGTTGGGTCCATTAGGAACACATCCTAGGGTTGGAGCATGACCCCAACACCCTTGTGGTCATCCTCCCACATTCTTATACCTCAACACTCGGGATTTGTTTAGATGTAAGTTTAGCCATTGCTACTTCCTTTTAGATGCATGTGTTGACTAGACAATCTATTCTACGCGATTCAGGACCCCAACTTTGTGATTTCAGATTGGTTTTTATCAACATATTTGCAATTGAGTTGCTTGTTCTACTTGTTCTTGCTTGTTCATCGATTGCTTGCAGGAATTACCCTAGTGGTTTGGTTGATCGTGCTCCACAAGATCGCGACGACCATTGAAGCTGGTGTATCGGATGCTAAGGTGCAGCATCCTTGGAAGGTTGTAGTCAGGCCGTGAATGTTGTCTCCATCCACCAATTGAGTTGTCCCACGCCCTCTCATCCAAAGATCGGGTCTCAAAACCAAAACTGACGTGGGGATCTGATGGAGGATGTTGGGAATACTTGGACTTGGCCCTCAATCAACTTCTTTGGTCCTCCATTCCTTCCATGTATGTTTAACACTCTTTTTGATCCACGTATGTATTTCTGAAAATGACAAAGAACACACATTATGGTGCAGCATCAATTCATCAAATGTATCAAATACAATCATGGTAAAGAATTGTTTCACCTGTGAATCAAAAGTTGCCAATGTGGTTATATCCGAGCAGGTGATGTCCTCATCAGATATGGTCTTGGTTAGTGCTACATTGTCATTCCCGACTGAAGGTCATTATCCAGACGTAGTTGTCCTGCCTTCCGAGGCATGGAAAATGGTGCGCCCGACTAGTCAGCTCGCGTTCCCTTGCCTCGACCCACGTGGGCTCAGCTGCGGCCATCCCGTTGGCCAGGCCTAGCTACTCTTTAGGGCGGTGATAGGCCTGGCCCGTCATCATGCCTTGGCCCCTGCATGGTGTCATGGGCAAGCCCGGGGACCTGATTTACTTCTCGATCCTTCCTTTATTTGGATTTACTGATTGTCTTAGGGTATCCCTAATCTGGATACCCATCAGTAGCCCTCGAGTCCTTCTTCGGCTTGAAGTCGGGGAAGGGCTGGATCTGCTGATTATTTCCTGATTGCCTTTTGTCATTGATTGGACACACGCCATCCTGGGCCAGCGCATGTTGCTATTTTGTTAGCGCTGGGTTGCACTGGGACAACTTCCTTCCTAGTGTCCTATCAGGGCGAGCTGCCCTCACTATAACTGGTTGCCCCTTTTGCCTAGAGGGTCAAAGGGTCCACCATTTTTACGTGGGCTCCTCAAGGTTCGCGCTTATGAGGAGGACCTTCTCCAGTCCTCATAAGGTCAGGACCAGTTATAAATAGGGGGAATGGTGTCTTCTTTTTCTCAACCATCTCAGTGTTCCGGGGAAGATTGCACCACTCCTCCCTTAAGCCGAAGGGAGGCCTCCTTATGAAATCCTCATCCGTGAAGCGTGCGCACGGTTCCACCTTTGGTGCTAGGAGAATGTCAGCGAGCGGAGGGCCATGATGAACGCATGTGGAGGTAGTGGGGTGGTCGATATCAGGACAACTCCCATGCTATCCATGATACTATTGGCCCTCTCATCAGTACTATTGGCCATTTCATGAGCTTTCCCTTTAAGACTCCGAACACACATTTTCAGGATTTAGTTTAATGCTATTCTTTCGCAGATTAGCAAAAGTAGTGTCGAGGTCGTTTATGAGGTCGCACGCCTTTCTTGATTTTACCATGATGTCGTCGACGTATGCCTCGAGGTTTTTTCCTATCTAGTTCTGGAAGCATTGCTGCATGCATTGTTGGTAAGTTGTGCTGGCATTTTTTAGACCGAATGACATCATCACGTGACAATACAAACCGAATGTGTGATCAATGATGTGGTGAGCTGGTTGGGCTTGTACATTGATATTTGGTGGTAGTCGGAGTAGGCATCGAGGAAACACAAGATTTCGCGTCCTGCAATCGAATCGATCACTTGGTCGATCTAGGGTAATGGAAAGGGATCTTTGGGACAAGCCTTGTTTAGGCTGGTATAGTCAACACACATCCTCCATTTCCTATTCTTCTTCTTTACAAGCACGGGATTGGCAAGCTAATCTGGATAGTACACTTCCTTGATGAACCCCGCCGCTCATAGCTTCACGATCTCCTCACCGATTGCTTTCCACCTTTCCTCATCGAAGCGCCGCAAGCGCTGCATGGTCAGCTTTGCATCTGGTTTTATGCGGAGGCAGTGCTCGAAGACTTCCTTCGGGATTCCTAGCATGTCGGAAGGCTGCCACGCGAAGACATCCCAATTGTGACGTAGGAAGCCGACAAGTGCGCCTTCCTATTTGCTGGAGAGGGTCACCCTGATACGTGCCTCCTTGGTTGGGTCGTTGCTATCGATCTCGACCTCCTTGGCCTCCTCAGTCGATTGGAATGTTGATGCAGAGGTGCTCCTGTTGGAGTTGAGGACAACCGGGACAAGGTTTCTCTCGATCTCTGCTAGGTTTGCTTTCGCGACGATCTCAGAGGTGAGCTAGAAGCTATCCTGATCACACCATTGTGTGTACGTGAAGCTTGGAACAATGGTGATGATGCCCTTCAGTTCGGGCATCTTCAGCTTGAGGTAATGATGTAGTTGGGTACAGCCATGAACTTGGCGTAGCACAGCCTTCCGAGGATAGTGTTGTAGGAATCGCTGAAATCTACCACCTTGAACGTGAGGGTCTCTTTCTGGAAGTTTGACCGGTCTCCAAATGTCATGGGCAGGTGAATCTGCCCGAGTGGGATGGCTTGCTTTCCTGGGATCATGATGTGGAAGGGTGCTCTGGTTGGCCGGATGCGTTCCCGATTGATCTTAGAGCCGAGGGTGTCGATGTAGAGGATGTTGAGGCCGCTCCCGCCATCCATCAACACCTTGAAGAGGTGTTTGGGCCCAATGATCGAATTAAAGATGGCAACGGGTAAAATCCGCGCGGATACAAGGTCCAGGTATCCATACCCGCAAGCAAAAACCCATGCCCGTACCCGCACCCACTATCCGCCACGGGCAAAAAACCGCACTCGTGCCCGCTATCCGTGGATAGCGCATGGCCACGGGCATGCCCGTGTACCCGCATAGCATTTATACAATAGTAAGGCAGAGACAAAAACCATCAGGCAACACATAAATACAACTCTCAATTCTAGTTTTGCACCACGTTAAATAACCATCAGGCAAGAGACAAAAACCATTAGATAAAGGTCTAACCAAGCAAATAAATAAGTCTTACACACATTAATAGTTTAACAGAAATCCAATCATATTTAGTTTTGTAGTTGCCATGATTTAGCCATCTTCCACATAAACAAATAATACAGAAGAAACTGAACAGATGCCCATGGAAAAGAAGAGCTTGCAATTCCTTCCTTTTCTTTGTGAACCTTTGCAATTCTTTCATACAACAACAGCAACAATAAGATGAAAACATAACTACCATGAGACTTACATTTAAGTCCAGATTATCAGAACATAAAAGCTACCTGGGCACCGGCAATCGGTGGACGGGGCACTGGTGACCGGCGGACCAGCACTGGTGGACGGTGGACCGGCATTGGTGGACGGGGCGACGGGTGGATCCGGTCCTCCAGGGGTGGACGACGGTGGGAAGGGGTGGCGAGGCACTGGCGATGGGCGGATCCCTCAGGAGGAGTTGGCTGGCACTGGATTCGGGACTCGGGAAGCGCTGGATTCAGCATTGGCTGGCAGCGCTGGGGGAGATGGTGGCGGATCCGAGCGTCCAGGGTCGGTCGGCAGTGGGAAGGGGTGGCGGGAAGGGGCAACGCAGGAATGGATCGGGAGTCAGACAGAGGGAGATGGGGACAGGGTCACGGTCTCATGGATGGGGGAGGCCAGGATGGAAGTGACTTGTTGCGGCGGGCAGAGGGAGAACCGTAGAAATGAAACCCTGGACTCTGAGTTTATATACATAGTATTGGGGTTGGGGCCACATGTCAAACATTGGAGCGGGTCTGGCAGGTTTGCGGGTGCGGATATCATTTTTTCACGACCGTGAGCAAATATCCGTTGGGTCTAGAGTCACGCCCGCACCCGTACCCGCGGGCACAGAGTTAGACCCATATCCGTGCCCATCGGGTTTCATATCCGCGGGTTTGCGGGTATTTTCTACCCGTTGCCATCTTTAGATCGAGTCTACCACTGGCAGGAACCTCCCCGCACGCCGCATGAGGCTGGGGTGATCCGACCTATCGAAAGTGATCGTGGACTCTGAGCACTTCAAGCATGTTGGGACGGTCGGCTCGATGACATTCACCTCTTGGTTTGTCATCTTCTGATGCCTCTTTTACTCGTAGGCATCTGGTCCTCCGAAGATCATGACGCATCCATCTGGCTTGGGGAAGTCATCTCCCTCCACCTCGTCTGTCGGGGCAGAGGCCTCGCCTTCTTCTTCTTTGGGTCTGCCGCCTTGAGGTTCCCTTATAGATACTTCTTCATAAGGAAGCGGTCCTTATAGAGGTGCTTGGTTGGGAACATGTGGTTGGGCATGGTCCTTCACACATCTTCTCGAAGTAGTCAGTTGGGGGTTTTCCGCCCTTCTACTCCAACCACTCCGCGGCTATGACGAGCTCACTCTCCTATCGTGGCTTGTTCTTCTTCTTCTTCTTCATGTGCCTGTGGGAAGTTGTGGCCTTGTCCTCTTCTCTCTTCGCCTTTCCCTTGTTGTGCTTGAACACTGCATCCATGGCTTCCTCCCGTAAGGTATGGTTGGTGGCTATGTCCAACAACTCCTTGGTGGTTCGCAGCTTTGAGCACCCAAGCTTTTGCATCAAGGACTGGCAGGTCTTGCCGGAGATGAAGGCCCTGCTACATCAGCGTCGACTATGTTGGGGAGCTGATTGCTGTGGCAAAACTGCCCCAAATTAACTTGGCTAAAGTATACTTACTTCGCTTGACACGCAAACTTACACTTTAATGCAACCCTAAGGATAACGGGCAGGGCTGGGTTAGTTGAAATGTGTCACAACAGTGGTCAAGTGTTTGAAAGTACTAAGCTCATACCTAGTATGGGATGGGGAAGCCTAGTACCTGATTGAACCGGCATGGACCTTTACCCCGCTCTCTCTAGAACTAGGTTTCCATGCGGCCGCATGTGGGTACAAGGGCAGCCACGGTATGGCGATGTTCCGGGACCGGTGGGGCATTGTATGCAAGTGGGCTCTGGACAAACACTGCAAATTGATGGGGATGGCTGATATATGTGAACCTAGTGCAGTATAGCATATATCGTGGGTTTATGTCCACCTTGGAAGGTTAACAAACTCGATTCAAATCATCTGCCTCTTATAGTTTGAGACTAGACTGTGCTTCTTCACTGAGTAAGAAGAGGAACAGAGGATGATGAATACTATTGATGCTTGATTAAATTGCTTGATCACATGTTTGCTTAGAATAGGTGCTTACCCAGAATGGTTAAACCAACTAGAAACTACTGCTAAAACTTGAAAGTAAGGACCTACTTTAGATGCTTTTGGCAAAACAGACCACTCAGCCAAAAAGCCTTGCATGTCTAGGAGTTGGTGCAGTAGTTACCACTCGACGGGTAAGCCTTGTTAAGTATTAGTATACTCAGCGTTGCTTGTGGCTATCTTTTTCAGGTGTGGTTGCCGGTGTTGACTTGTTTGGGACCCATCCTCGGTTAGCAAGGATCGTGGTGTTTGATGTCATGGTTGGCTTCACCATGATATATTGTGTTGACGTTTAGCTTCCGCTGGAATTTTATCTTCTGCTATTGAACACCTTGCAAACTTGTTTGAATTTTGAAACTCTGTTGTAATAAATTATTGTACTATGTTTAATCTGGATGGAATGTTGTAATCTCTGGGATCCTCACCTTTGTGTGAGAATGCTTTGTTCGATCAGGAATTAAGTGGTTTATCGGGTATAACCCGACGGACTACCGAGTTAGCTTTAATCAAGTGTAAGTTCGCGTGTCAGGCGAAGTAAGTACACTTTAGCCAGGTTAATTCGGGGCAGTTCCGCCATAGTTGCACTACCTCGAGAACTGTCAGATGTAGTCTCGCAGGGTTTCACCTGACTTCTGTCTGTAGCTCTTCATGTCCCACGAGTTCTCGAGCCGAATGTATGTGCCTTGGAACTTGCCGATGAAGACGTCATTCAGGTTAGCCCAGTCTTAGATCCGGCTGTGCGGCAGGTACTCGAGCCAGGCCCTTAGGGAGTTGGCCAGACAAAGTGGGAGGTACTGAATGATGAAATACTCATCCTTGGCCCCTCCCGCCCGACTGGCTAGTTGAGCCATACTCCAGGGTTGGTGTCCCGGCGTACTTGGTGACATGCGTTGGAGGTCGAAATCATGGGGGAAAGGGTGCATTGCGGATCCTTCACCCGAAGGCTTAGGGTCCGAACCTGTCAGGGCTAAGGCTTCACCCACGCTAGTCGTCGTGGCGCACCTTCTCCTTTGGGGCGATCTCGAGCTCCTTGCCGGCGTGCCGCCCAGGTGTTGATCGTGTCGCGTGCATCCGTTCCCTACCCATCCGGTCATGTACCAATGCAGTTGGGGAATGATGACTCACGGTAGGAGCACGAACGCTCTTTCTTGGGCATCGGGAGGTGCCTGACCGAGTCCAGGCCTTGTCGTCCCTAAGGCTGGCATGACTCCGCCTGCTCCTAGACGCTTCATGCCGTCTCGCATGAGAGTTTTCGGCTTGCTGCACGGCCGCCGTCTCTAGCAGCCCTCGCAGGTTGCGATGGATCTGCCTAGCCACGTGGCCGGTTGGCTCGAGGATAAAGCGAAGGATCATGGCCGCGGTGGCCACATTTTTACTTGCCCACGTGAAGCACGGCACATCTTCAGCTCCTTGGATGATCTCATGGTGGACTTGCTGGGTGCGGGTTCATGCAACGTCTCCTCGCCGCTGTCGTGGAGGCTCCAGATCAGCTTGTTCTTGTTCCAGCTGCCATTGTTCTACCTCGAGTTCCATGTGCTGAGCTTTCAGACATTCTGCCCGCTCCCATGCGTAGGCTTCATGCTGTTCCACCATTAGCTGGTCCGGCGGGGTGTGCTTAGTGGCTTCTTCGATGATAGGGGTGTTCATGAGGTTCGCCATGTTGCATTCCTGCGAGGTTGCTCACTACCGTAGGGTCCCGGCTCTGAGCTTGAACCGTCGCT
The DNA here is from genome assembly GCF_000263155.2 of Setaria italica. Lineage (NCBI taxonomy): Eukaryota > Viridiplantae > Streptophyta > Magnoliopsida > Poales > Poaceae > Setaria > Setaria italica. The sequence continues at coordinate 9,063,433 of NC_028456.1, read as the reverse complement.
GACGTCGTCGTTGAGGAGGTCATGGATAGATGCCGGAGTGTATTCCATCATGCCGATGAAGATAGGTATGTGTAGGGCGCAGACAATGGCTTCTTGTGATTTCCACGAGTAGGCTTGGCTCGCATTCTTCGGCCCGAAGGGGAAGCCGATCGTGGCCTTGCGGCCGTGCTCCCCCATCAGTTCTGAACCTTCTGTCATCAGCTAGAAGAAGATGTTCACCAGTGCGTAGATGGTGGCCTCGATCTCCTCATGGGGCAGGTTCAGCCCAAGGTAGCTATTGATGCGGCAGGCGATCACGTTCGCTTTAGCGTTGAGGGATGGGTCATCGGCCGCGGCATCGTGTCGATGATGCACGGTGCCATTGGACTACTAAGCTCGAGGTCGCCGTTTGCATTGGCGACAAAGCTAAGGTTGCTGAAGCGCAGCTCCTGTCCCGGTGCAGGTAGTGTGACAAGCTGGAGGTCGCCCATGGTGGTGGTGATGAAGTCCAGGATCACGAAGTGGATGCTACAACCAGGGACAAAAGTGCGTTTGTCGTGGCCGAGCAGGAAAGCCATCCGAAGAAGGATGGTGATCACACAACAGGCCCCTACCTAGCGCACCAATTGTCGATGTTTAGTAGCATCAACTAGTGAAGATTTGTCGTGTGAATCCTCAGATGGGTTAGCTCGCAAGACACAGGAGATCTATACTGGTTTAGGTGATTTGCCCTACATCTAGTTCGAGATGTGAGTTCTTTATTCCTAGGTTTGAGAGCTAAAGTTTGTAGTAGGGGGGTTACAAACGATGCATGAGTTTGTGAGTGTGTTCTACTTGGGGTCGAATCCCCTTCTCTCGTCCCCCATGCCCTTATATACATGGCCCATGGGTGGGTTACACTCTTAGTCACGATCACTTATTCAGTCAGGGGTTCCCCTTCATCTGACAGTTGCAGGTCCCGCCCCTCAGTTGAAGCTCCTGTTCACCTGAATCTCATTGAAAACTCCATCTGGGGCCCATCTGTTCTGTTGCCTCAGTCACCGAGCCTGGCCCCTATACGTATCTAGAGACGGCGCCTGCCTCCGGTCACATCACCTCGAACTGTCATCATGGCGACAAGGAAAGCGGCGTGCCTAACCAAGTACGGTCTTGGTCAGCGCTATAGTGGCACAGTCTTGGTCAGCGCTACAGTGTCATTCCCGACTAGAGATCTTTGTCCGGACGTAGTTGTCCTGCCTTCCGGGGCATGAAAAATGGTGCGCCCGATTAGTCAACTCGTTCCCTTGCCTCGACCCACGTGTCCTTGGTTATGGCCACCCCGTTGGCTAGGCCTAGCTACTCTTTAGGGCGGTGATAGGCCTAGCCCGTCATCATGCCTTGACCCATGCGTGGTGTCTTGGGCCAGCCCGGTGGCCTGTTTTCTTCGATCCCTAGGCCTCAACCTCGGGCACCGCCAGCCAGTCGGGTGGTGATAGTGGCAGTTTCTTGTTTGGCCCCAATTAGTTTTACTTCTCAATCCTTCCTTTATCCGGATTTACCGATGGTCTTAGGGTATCCCTAATCTGGATACCCATCAATATCCACCCTAAAAAGTTAGCAAATTCCTCTTAATTAAAAAGGTGATGCTACCACATTAAGTGTAGTTAGCATCCGGCTAGGAATATCCAAATTACTTACACCCATTAGTTTGCGCATTTATCTTTATCCTTTACAAGATAAACACAAGGCATTGCATCATTTGACTGTAGCGGAAGTCGTGTGTACCTCATCACACCATTTGATAGTAACTTGGTGCATCTACGCATCATATGAGTTTCACAATTCATATGTAATGCTTGAACTAATTTTAGGTAGCGTTTGCCCTAAAATAAGAGGCAGTTTTAAAATTTTAATGTCATTCACAATCACCTGGAACTGCAGCTTCAAAAATTATTTTCTAAATTCAAACTCTACAATTAGTCATTGCAGCCTTAATGGCATATCCTCTTCACTTTTTCACGCTCTCGTACATCAGACCACTTGATCAAAGAGACCAACAACTGGCTAAAGCCTTAAGCTCATTGTAGACATCTTTTTTCCCAGCAGTCATGATGTAAAGTGCATGTGTGGTAAGCACGTATTTTTAAAAAACAGTTTACAAAATAAATTAATAAGAAAAATAATAATCCAAATAATGTAACTTTAACCCATATGCTTTACGACCCTCATGGCTTCTCGCGGGATCCTTGAGCTCGAGAGCTTGCCATAAACTACTTGGCCGGCGACAATAGAAGGTGTTACAGTTCGCCCTCGTGTATGCACCCAACCTTCAGTCTTCCACTCGCTATCAAGCTCCTTTTCGCCCTTGCCCCGCCTTCCTCCATGCGCATTCGCTGCTAGTCCCTCGCATACGCAGCCAACCTTCAGTCTTCAACTTGCCATCAAGCTCTTGTTCGCCCCTGGCCCGCCCTCCTCCCTGTGTCTCCGCCGGCGATAGCCACCGCATCTGCCACTAGAACCCCCCCCCCCCACCACCACCCCCGCCACAGATCTTTCCCAACATGCCTACCCTGGCTCTACGCTACCCAACTGACTTCCTCTGCCGCCTTGACCGGCGTTGCCACCAACTATCGTGGTCGTGGAAGAGTTTTAAA
>NC_028456.1:8981470-9060712 GCF_000263155.2 Setaria italica | reverse complement strand
GTGCCTCATCAAGTAGACATAGCCATATCTACTAAAATCATCAGTGAAAGTTAAGAAGTATAGGAATCCTCCTGTACCCCTCCCCCCCACCACCACCCCCGCCACAGATCTTTCCCAACATGCCTACCCTGGCTCTACGCTACCCAACTGACTTCATCTGCCGCCTTGACCGGCGTTGCCACCGTCACATTGTCTCACCGCTCCCACCACCACCACAGGACCGACCTACCACTACCATCCCTCTCTAAGTCCAGCATCTCCCTGGGAAACCCCACCCCCAAAGCCCTAACCTTGCTTGCTTGAGGAGCTCATTGGATATCCACCCTAAAAAGTTAGCAAATTCCTCTTGATTAAAATGGCAATGCTACCACATTAAGTGTAGTTAGCATCCATATAGGAATATCCAAGTTACTTACACCCAAGATGAACACAAGGCATTGCATCATTTGACTGTAGCGGAAGTCATGTGTACCTCATCACACCATTTGACAGTAACTCAGTGCATCCACACATCATATGAGTTCAACTTTTTTATTTCATATGTAAGAGTCTATACTTGAACCAATTTTAGATAGCGTGTGCTATAAGATCATCCAAATAATCCCGTCTCACAAAGTCCATATCTCTTACTAAGCAGCTGAGCAATAAGAGAAGCTACTCTTAACTCTGAAGATTTAAAATCGAGGGCAAGCAGAACTCAAGAAGTCACAAGTACATTTTATTATCCCGAACAGAGAGGAGCAAAGAACTTTATGCTACACACAAAGTAGCAATACATACTGGATTAAACATTATAGGTACACCAGCTTCACCAATACACCATAATTTACAAGCCAACCCACAGTGCTAAGTGCTAATGTTAACTGACAAAAATCACTCATCTCCACCTGGACATGTCTTCGCTTTTGTGAAGTTGAAGTCAGTGTGCTTCCATACCCATAGCATCCATCCTGGATGCTGAAGCTCTAGTGATCATAAATTAGTACTACTAAATGTGAAGCATACACATGTACTCGAACTGCTCCTATAAATATAGGCACTGCAAGATTTTGGCATATATTGAAATAGTCACACTACATTAGTTTCCCAGAAGAGCAAACTATTGGACAGAGATACATCATATTTCCCAAGAGATCACAACAGACCATTACTCATGTTGAAGATAAATAATATTAATAGTGGTCTATTACACAGAAACGACCGAATGAATTGTTCAAGATCTGATCATGAAATTGGACAAAAAACAAATTGCCTGTCCTTCCTTACCAAAAGGTACTTGTGTGGTTTTCCAGAACTGCTCACAATTAATGATTTACTTTAACATTATTTTGAAATGCTTTGTATCTTAAATGCTGATCATTAAAACAAATACAGTTTACCCCTAGTATTCATAAAAATATGGTAATTAAATAGCTTGAAATAAAAAGAAATAAATAACACACATCCAAACTATCCAACAAAAAGAAGCCATTATCTGTAACACACATCCAAACTATCCAACAAAAAGATGCTTACAACAAGGACGATTAAAGTAGCAAGTTATATCCACAAGTCAAACTATTAATTTATTTTGCTATATCTTCATGGATCATCACAACATAGTGTCAAATTAGGCCAGGATAGGTTTCACAAAATGCATCATGGCAAATTAACTTAGACACAAGTTGCAGCCAGTTCTGCAAGAAATTCATGGCATGCCTTTGCAGATACATCATTGGTAGTGCATCCCATTTGCCATATGGTGCTATCATTAGCCTTCCTGTGACATTTAGTAACCGAAATTACAGAACAGTAAAGATCCAATTTTCACAAATTACAATAGGATTAATCCAAGTTAATCTATACTATAAATAGCACTTTTATAACATGCGACCATTTTTAACATTGACGGTTTCGGAAAAGCTAAAACTGTAGCTGATACAAAAAATTCTGATAATGGAGATGATAAGATCTAATATTATTCAATAGTGCCCATGCATCACCTGATCAGTGTGAACTTTAGTATGGCACATGTAAATACCAATGGTATATATAAACGAGAATCTAGAACAAGAACACACATTCAGAAAAAAAAAAACTCTCAAAACTCATCTGTTCAATGTAGGCATGTGATCTGTTCTAGAAAAAACTCTCAAAACAATACAAACTCTGAAGAACATGTTCCTACGTGATTTGTTTAGAGTTTCTCATCAAGTAAGGGTTGCTGTAACAATTAAAAAGTTCCTACTTACAGTAACATCCTTATTCTTGAATTTCATATTATGTGAAGGAAAAAAATACAATTTTTCCTCAAATCATGGGCTGTGCATACAGGCTACAGGACAGCACATATGTGGCTGCAGGCAAAATCAAAAACCAGTCGCATCTAAACATGGGAAATCGTCCTAAACAAACAAAAGTATGCATGCATAACATACCTCCTCCGTCCTGTTTAATTTTGCTCCCCTTGCTTGCAGCTCCTCCCCCCTTTTCTTCAGGTCCTGGAGGTTCAATGAAGCACTTTGCCGCTGAGAAGAACAAAATGCCTCAAAGATTGCATGTGTCACAGGACTGAACAGAACTGGATAGAGCACAAAGTAATAAACAAGAAAAACAATCTAAGAGAAAATCATGCAGATCAAGTCTGAGTCTGGATGCTATTAGATGGCTGATGAGGAATAATGAAATCACCAAACAAATATCACATACCTTTAAATCAATAAAGTTTAATATGCATCAAGCTTTACCTGCAATAAACCAGAAACATGGCTGGTTCAAGCAATCAAGCAATAACGAAAGCAGGTTCAGATAAAACATGAGAATAATTGTATATCGCAACTTTGCAAGGGTAAGATAACACATGAGATCGGTACCCCAAATAGGCTATGAGCGTCTATTGCTATCTTGACGATCAAGATACACCTCAGGTAAGACAATCAAATTAGTTTGACTTATGGACTGAACCAGTATGAGTAAGATGGACGCATCATCATATTTTTTTGTCAGTAAAAATGAAATGATCATCCATCGTAAAACAAACTAAGCCTCTCCATTACCCAAAATGAAATCATCATCAGATAAGAGTTTTGAATTTGCTAACACCAGAAAATAATATTCAAAAAGAAAATAATATTCCCTTGTAACACCAGAAATTTCACATCCCAGAGCATTGAAAATGGAAAGTGTTAGATGAATTGCTCAGCTCTTAAGCTAATCTCTTCCTTTTGCAAAAGTCAATGGAGCAGGTAGAGCTCCTTGGCCTGCTACTGTCTGCCGTATATGGCAGCAGTGCAATGAGTAGAAGGGCAAGCATTGCCCTATCAAGTATTGTACTAAGTAGTAGGTAGTTGGTAGAAGCACTCATTCTAGTATGTACTCTAGTTTGACTTTGGTTTCTATAAGAAGTAGAAGAGCAGCTGCAGCTCATTAGTTTAGCAGCACCAATTGTTTCAGTGTGTGTGCTTTGTTCTCTATCTCCTTTTTCTACCTCTAGCATATGTGTGTGTGAGTGTGGCTATGAGTTTAGGGAACTCACCTTGGCCATTGCCAACAAGTGGCATCAGAGCCGCATTTTGAGTGATTCAGGACGGCGATGGCTGAGAGAGGGTGAGGACGAGGGCGTCAGCCTGCCTCCATTGGGCACCGGCCGTGTCTGTCACCGAAGCATCTCGGGACGACGTACATGGTAAAGAACATGATGCCGGACATCGGCGGTGCACAGTACCCCATCCTCACCGCAGCAACTACACTGAGTGGGAGGTGATGATGAAGGCTACGAGCCTTCGAAAATCCGTGAGTGTCCGCACGGACGACGAGTAGGAGGACCGCATGGCCATGGAGGCCATCCTGAAGGGTATCCCATCGGAGTTATTTGATAGGCAACTCTTGCATTATTGCCCACGCGGAAATCAACTTCTCCTCTTTCAACGCTTCTACTTCTTATTAGTCCCAGCATCGAATTGCAAATATGAGCAACCGATCCGGTATCAAATACCCAAGAATTAATAATTGTATCAGCGAGAAATATGTTGTCTATAACATTAATAACAAGCCCACTTGAGGTGGAAGTACTCTTACTTCCGCCATTCTTCAATGAAGACAGATACTGCTTGCAATTTCTCTTCCAGTGACCAAGTCGTGACAATAAAAGCACTCTTTGTGTGGAGCAGGTCCAGCTTTAACCTTGGGCGCTAGGTTTGGCTTAGAGATCACAGCATTTCCCTTCTTCTTCCAAGAATTGCCCTTCTTCTTAAAGCTTAGGCTTGTTCTGTATTGCCATCACATGGCTACTGCCAGCACTTTTTTCTTAATATCAGCCTCTATTGTTTTAAGCATGCCACACAGTTCATTCAGACTCTTCTCCGTCCCATACATATGGTAGTTCGAGATGAAGTTCCCATAGCTAGACGGAAGAGACGAAAGAATGAAATCAGTGGCCAACTCTTGGCCCAGTGGGAAGCCCAGCTTCTCTGGCCGTTGAGTGCAACCAACCATCTTGATTACGCGTGACCCTACTGCTGCACATTCTGCTAGCTTGCTTTCAACAAAAGCCTTAGACACATTGAACCTTTCAGTCCTAGCCTGTGTCTAGAACATGTCTCTAAGCGCCACGATCATATCGTACACCTCATGATTTGTTTCAAACTGCATCTACAGTTCGGGTTCCATGCAAGCAAGCATAAGGCAGCTTACTTGAAGATTAGCATCACATGCTTTCTTGTAAGCATTCTTAACGGCAGTAGGTGCATCATCAGCAACTTTTTCTGGTAATGGGGTGTCCAGAACATCTTCCTTTTTCTCAGCCCTGAGAACAATTCTCAGGTTACGGATCCAATCCATATAGTTTGTCCCATTCAGCTTATCCTTCTCAAGGATTGAACGTAAAGCAAACGGTGTAGTGTTGCTAGGTGCCATTTATCTACAACAAATAATAATGCAAAATACTAAGACGAAAGTATCCATGATAGAGTAAATCACATTAAACTTTTAACAGAATCTACTCCCACTAAAATCAATATCCCTCTATTGATACTTAGTGATTCAAGATCCACAACTAATAAGTCTACTAGTGAGATTTAGCATCACCGCTGGCAGATAAGTTAGATCGGTAAGCAACTCCTTTGCTAATCATATCATATATGACTCTTGTTGTTGGGTAACATCTCCATGTCTCAGCGCCCAACCTTCATGCCCCAAGGTCCTTCATCGTTAAGATGATCTTGTTAAGCAAACCACCCCTTATGCGTGTGAGTATCCGATACAAACCCGTCTAGTCAAGGAAAACCAGTGATACTCTAATTTCATAGACCCACCACCAATTGTACAAAACATGGGACGGTGCAAGTTTTAGTTGGGAGGGCATACTAACTTAAAATTTGCGAGGGATTGTTCTACTTCTAACATCACACCATGAAGGAGTAAAACAAAGGAATAGCATTCACACATTTGTGACACAGTATGGCCCGATTTCTAGTGGTGATCTCTATCTCCATAGAACCTGTTCACCATGATGATCTTCATCTTCATGATCCATGTGCGCCATCCTCCTAGTGATGAGTCCTCCAAGAACTAATACAAGATATTACATCTAATCAACTAGTAAATAAGGTTACATAGTTGCTTGGATCATCACAGATTGACACACAGGTCATTAATTACATTAATGTGATAATACATATGGCTCCAGCCATATTGCCGTATGCATGACACACAAGTCACGAATCAGTTACATACATGCATCACATACACAGGGGCCATACATGTGGCGGAACCGCCCAAATTAACCTGACTAAAATGCATTGAAGTCACCTGACACGCGATTATGCACTTTAAACAAGTCAACCTGGTCGACCGTCGGATTTCATCCGATGAACCACATCAATAGGATCGAGAAGCATCGCTCACACGAAGGTGAGTAGCACATAGATTACAACATTCCATCACATTAACTTAGTCTCACAAATTATTACATCAGAGTTTCTGAAATTCAAACATGTTGCGAGGTTCGAAAAGTCGGATAAAACAAGCAAAAGCTAAACGTTGATACATGACATCACGACGGGGCCGATCATGACATCAAAAATCCCTTCCCTCGCCGTCCGAGGAGGGATCCCACTCGACTGTCCAGCTCGAAGGGAGCTGGGTAGGCCAAGTGGTACCAGCAACCAAACTATTGAGATCACCTAAAAAGATTAAGCCACAATAAGGCTGAGCAACTAATACTCAGCAAGACTGACCCATCGAGTGAAAAGCTTTACCAAGACCTAGACATGCAAGGCTTTCTGGCTCTGGGGTTACTTTGCCAAAAGCATCTACAGTCGGTCCTTACTTTCAATATTTTAGCTCAAGTTCTACGTTCTTTAACCAGTCTAGATTAGCAACTTATACTAAACAAGCAGAATTTCCAAGCAGTTAAGTAACAAGCATCAACTTAATCTCGTAGTCATGTTTCATCGTTACTTAGTACAGAATAGTGATCAAGTAGTCCCAAACTGTGAGAGGCAGATGAATCGATTCGAATTTATTAACCATGCATGGCGAACCTAATCTCACGACATCCACGCACCACTAAGGGTCGCTTCATTTGTCAGCCATCCCCATCGATCCCTTAGGCACGTGTCAGGACCAAACTACCTTTGGCGTGCAATGCTCCACAATCCCGGCCTCTGCCGTACTGTGGCCGCCACTGCACCCACATGATGCACCATGGGAACGACGTTCCAAGGATAGCAGGAGTATAAGCCACGACCCAGTTCAATCACGTACTAGGCTTCCCCATCCCATACTAGGTATGAGATTAGTACTTTCAAACACTTGATCACGAATGCCAACACATTTTGACCTTAGTCCAATTTCATTTAGACAGACGGGGAAAACCACCAAGTATCGAACATAAGCCCGATCCCGTCCGTCGTCCTTATAGTTGCAACATAACTAAACATTCAACTCCTATAACTCGCGAGTGATAGGAATCACTCGACTTTTACCGAAACCTATTAAGCATTGCAACTACTCGACTTTAGCAACTAGTATTCAAACAGGGTACTAAGTTCATGCATCTACGGTTTCAATCAACTCCTACAAATGTAAATGCACAATCATACGCATTGTAATTGGCATAAAAGTAAAACAGGGAATTCATGCACAGAGGCTTGCCTTCAGGAAGAGTTAGCGGGTCCTCGGGGTCTTGATCCGGTTCGGGCTCGCCTTCCAAGTGGTGAAGCTCCACAGTGGGGTCTTCCTCCGGTGCCGGGTGGAGCTCGTAGGTTTCGTCGGCGAGATCTGCTTCTATACGACATGCACATGCAAAAGTTTAGTTGGACTTGCGCATTTATTCAACGACACAAGGCTTGGCTTAAGACAAGGAGTTGCAACAGCCACATTCACTTTGACAAGGTTCAACTTTCATGCAACTTCAAACGAATGTGGTTGGTTTAAACTTGAGTTCGAGTTGAATGGCGATTGTGTACATATATAGTTTTCTTGCACTTAGAGTTGCATAAAGATAGTGAAAGGTCGTGTTTGGGTGGTTTGGGTGCATTAGGATAGTTACTCACTTCTAAATGTTTTTATGTACCTCTTTCAATTTCCACTTAATTATCGTATTAGAATTTGTGCTTTCCTTTTATTCCTTTAGGTTGATTAATTAACCAAAATGACTTCATATCCAAACAGTAGTTAAAAGCACTGATAAAATTACAGCACCTCACTTAAGCCATCACTAGGTTACTGTAAAAGTTTGGGGGCCAAAGGATGACTTAAAAAGGAGTTACATGCATTTTATTATTAAAGGTAAAATGAGCTTAACTTTTTCTATCCTCAAAGTTACTGTGCAACAGAGGGTGAAACTTAACCAGTGTGTTAAGGGTACGTTACAGGAGCTTTGGTGAATTTTTCATAATTTTTTGGAGAAGGTTAACTATTTACTCTATTTCCTTTTTAATTAGACATACTTAGCAAGGAAGGTGTTTTCCTTTCTGATTTGCACAACAATTTATATTTTTCCTGCAAACTTCACAGCAAAACAAAATTAACCCAACTAGTTTCATATTTTTCTGAGCTCTGGATCAAAACTTATGCAAAAAGGAAGATTTATACTTAGATTCCCAATTTAAAGTCAAAATGGTGACTTAAAGTGCTAGACCAGAGCCCTAATCATTTTTTTGAGCTTTTACACATAGAAACAAGCATCACAGAGTTGGTTTCACATTTTTCCCACTTTTCTTCTATTTATTAGGATTTAAAAGGCCTACAACATGATTAAAAGCATAGGATATTATTTACAATAGTAACGTGGGCAAACTTATTTTTCTTAGGAACTAGACAGAGCAAGGATTCCAACAAAAGTGGTTTGGCATTTTTATGATTTTTCTACGATTTACTGGGCATTTCCAAAGTTCAACTATATATCTGCCTATTATTTAAAAGAAAAGCCGTGGCAAGCTTACAAGTTAGCCCCTGGATCTATGGTTTAACTACGTAAAGGTCCCTAAGTTTTGCGCCTAGGCCCCTGGAAAGAATGGGGAAGACGCAATGTAGTCGCCGAGGCGCGCGCGGCGGCGGCGAGGAAATCCCCGGCAATTCGCCGGCACAAATGGGGAAACAAGTGGCCGGGGGGGGGGGTGCGGGGGCTCACCTGAGCTCGGTTTGGCAGGGTTGGGGCAACGGAGATGGTCGATGGGGATCGGAACGCGGCGGCGGCGACAGAGCTCGGCTAGCAGCGGTGCAGGCGGCATTCCGGTGCACCGATGGTGTCAAGGAGGCCACGGGCTGCTCAGAGACGTGCGCGGAGGGGTGGCGAAGCGGGCGGCGAAGTCGCCGGAGTGCAGGGTGGCGCGGAGGGGTGAGCTCCACGGAAGCTTAGCGGCGGCGCATACGAGGAAGCGATGGCGCGATTGTGGGCGGTGGCAAAGGGTGGCGTTGTCGGTGAGGGGGACCCTTTTATAGGGCAGTGGTGGAGCGGAGGGTCGAGGCGGGGCTCCGGTGGAGGAAGGATAAGGCCGGGAGTGGCGGGTGTGTGGGCGAGGTGGACATTGGCCAGTGGAGCCATTGGGCAGAGGAGGCGGAGCTCCGGGTGGTCTCCGGTGGTGATTGGCCTTGGGCGATGCGTGTCTGACGCTTCCAGTCTGTCGGGCGGGCGAAGCGGAGGGCTACCGTGGGGGTTGGGCGAGCGGTCGGAGGCGCGGGACATCGTCGGTGTGGCGGCTTCTCCGATGGACGGACGGAGCGCGGTTGGCGGATTAGAGCCACGGCAGGGGGAAAAGGACACGACCGCGGCCGGCGGTTGGCCAGCCCGGCGTTCGCCCCGTCCTGTCGCAGGCGCGGGTTGGGCGCCGTGGCCCTCGCCCTGTCGCTGTCTCACCGGTGATAGGGCGCCGGCAAGCTGCCAGTGGCTGGCGGCCACGCGGCGCGCGGCGCGTGGGCGAACGTGCTCTGGCGCGCGGGCGTCGACGCCCCCCCCCCTCGGGCAGTAAGCCCGTTTGGGAGATCCTATCTCAAGATTTTGCAACACAACTTCCAAAACTCTTTTAAACAAACTTGTTCAACTCTGGACGTATTTGAAACTTGGTTTAAGGTGCTGATTTATATTGTGAAAGGATTTGGAGATATCCCGGGCCAAAGTTTGCCAAAAATATGGAAATCCAGACTTAGCCAATTTTGGTCGGAGAGGTGGAATTTCAGGAACTTAGCTATGTTTGAGTCAACTTTAGGGAAGCTTCCAAGTTGAATTAGATAGAAGTGTTATTAGAGGAGTTGCTCTCCAAACTAAGGACTTCAACTTCTATTTAGGGTATTTCTTGAATTTAGTTCAAAAATTTGGAGGAACGCCCTCGCCAAGAGGTGCACTCTGAGCAGTTTTTCAGACTTAGCGTCGTGGGGCTCAGGAGCTGAGTTGACTATTTTGCTCCACTTTGACCAAGATTTTGAACAGGTTCTGGCTTGATTTGGACCTGAGTCAGTGTAACAAAGTTGGAACACACTCGAGGGACTACAACTTTTATCAAGAGCCTGACTTGAGTTTAGATGTGAAATTGTGAGATAACAGCTTGCAAGTTTAGAGGAAAACTTGAATTCCAGGACTAGTTGTTTGATAAAAGTTTTGATTGCTATTTTTGACTTCCTCCCACTCCGAATTAGTAAAAGTGCCTTCAACAAAAGTTGTTTGAAATTGAAAGTTTTACAACTCTTATTTGGGAAGAATTTTAAGTTTGCATATAAAATTCCAAGTTTTATTTCAAACTCCAAAAAGAGCTTCTTAGGGTTAAAATGGTCATTTCAATTCTTTTACTTAGTGATTAACCGCTGGTTTATATTTAAAGAACTTAATTTAGGTAGAGTTGTTACAATACCGATCACAAAATCCTGCAAAACAGAGTTAGGCGTTCTAATGTCAATACTTAAAAGGCCCGAAACTCTATCTTCCACAAAAAATTTGGGAAATCTAATTTCGCCAAAAACTTTTTTTGTAGATCAATTTTCATATAAAATTCACCTCGATCCGAGATTGTACCGAAAAGTTACGACCATTTTACCGAAACACATGACCTTGGTAAATAATCCGATCCAGTAGTAGATCCAATCGACTAACGCATCATATTCGTCTGGCGTATGAACCTAGGTTTCAATTCGACCAATCACATTGATCTTCACTCGCTGCAACTGGCATTACATATATCACTTAACTCCGATGGTGGAAATCCGACCAGTAGGAGTATGTCGTTACACGACCATTGCAGCAAGATCACGAAACCAGATCATAGATCAATCTGAAAACCGCATATCACCATATGCACACATCCCGAATCTATAACTAAACAGCATCGGCTCTGATACCACTATAGGGTTACGAGGTAGGCTACGTTAGCGCAAAACAAAATTTTTCTACCATGTAAACCAGGAATACTACTGTTATAGATCACGGGATTACCACTAGACGCGTAGTTGCGAAAGTTGATGAAGCGCGTTGGGGTAGTGTAGTCGATCACCGCGTCAAGGTAGCATGGTCGAAACCTCCATGTCCAGCAGCTCCTCAGCAGCTCATCTAGGTGCAGCGATGTCCTTCTCGTGCGTCGGTTGTGAAGATCCTCACCGGCTCGTTAGGCTCCTCGTCGGCTCGTCAAGCTCTCATGCGGCAGCTCGTACAAGTGCTGCAGATGCAACACCTCCAAGGTATCTACACGTGCGGGGAGGAAGCGTCGCAAGCTGGACTGCTAGGTTCGCGAGTGCAACAAGGCGAGGGCGTTGGAGGCGTAGTTGCTATTCGTGCGAAAAGATATGGAACCCTAAGCCGCCCCCACCCCTCAATATATAGGAGTTCCTGATGGGCCTCTAGGTCCGAGGCCCATTAGTATTCCTAAACCTAGTCCAATTCGGATCATATCGTCATTGGGCTTCCGGCCCCGTAAGTGTGTGACTCTATAGGTTCGTATACATATAGACATGGCGTGAGTACTCCTACTCGGCCAATAGTTAGCAGCGGCCTCTAGCAAGACGTGCCAACTCCTATACACACATGAAGATTATATCAGACGAACCATCACAACATCACGTACATGCTATTCCCTTTGCCTCACGATATTTGGTCTAGCTCCAAGCCGATCTGTCTTTCTCGATCCTGTGATTCAAAATCCCTTTCTAGGCTAACTCTTAACCTCATGTAGCATGGCTACGCATTTCCAGATCCAATCACTCGAGGGGTCCAGAGATATCTCTCTCAAGTAGAGAGAGGCAAATTTCATCTTGACTGACCATACCTCACAGCATGCTTCTTGACAAACCCGAAAGCTACCTTTATAACTACACAGTTACAGTGTAGCATTTGATATCCTCTAAGTAAGTCGATTCACATCTTGAGTACATGAGACAATCTCAAGTCTAAGGACAAAGCGTACACATTGTGTAAAAAGAGAACTATTTAACTCGTGTTGGGTCAGTCCTAGCACATGTCTCTACATGTGCCCACATTATTAGTTTGACATCTCTATGTCCATGACTTCTGAAACATTGTCATCAACTAATACATGTGCTAGTCTAATATTCATTTGTGTCCTCACATGAACTCTGACTAGGGACAACTTTTAGAATAACCATACAAGTAAAGAGTTTCACATACAATTCATATAATTGCAAACTAATTCAAGTAGCCTTTAGTGGATATTCAAGGAACACAATATAAATCATGGATACAAAGGAATATCATCATCTCTATGATTGCTTCTAGGGCATACCTCTAACAGATCGGGCGCCGGTGGCTCTCCCCATGGGCGGATCGAGCGGCAGCGCGGTGTTGACCTGCGGCGGCGGCGCGCTGGAGGCACGCGGGTGGTGGCAGCGGCTATCCATGGGCAGTGGGCTTCTTCCCCGGAAGATGGCGGTGGCTTCCTCGACTTCGCCACTAATGGCGGGCTCCAGGAGGCCGACGGGAGCGTTCGACGCCGACGTGCAGGGAGCGGGCGGTGCGGGCCCCACTAACGCTGCGGTGCTACTGACCAGCTGCAAGGCCTCCTTGCGTACCTCCTCCCACTGCTCAATCACGAGCAGTGCGCGGCGCCGTAGGGTGGCGGCCGAGGAGGAGGCGATGGCAGCTCGCCTCGCCGACGAGGAGGCACAGGCGGCAATGGTAGCTGCTACCCAATAGTATTTGGAGGCGGACCGCATGCGCGAGGAGGCAGAGACAATGCGCAAGATGGCGCAGCGTGATGCGGAGGAGATGAGGCACGTAGCGCAGGATGGCGGGCGCGGAGCACCGGCTGGGGGTGCTGGGGCGTAGGGCGGCCGTCCCAAACTATAGGACACGATAGGGGAGTGGAATGCGGACGTGGATTCATGGGTCCAGGACCTGCATTGAGGCACAGACACCAAGCATGACTCTAACTACGACTCCGGCCTCGACTCCGCACCCCCGAGCATCGTCAAGACCATCATCCGGGAGTCCTTTGGTAGCACGCAATGGCCAATGTTGACAAAGACCAACTACATCGAATAGAGTTCGGTGATGAAGGTGAAGCTCCAGGTGCAGCAGATGTGGGACACGGTCCAATATGGCGACGTCGATAGCCATGAGGATCGGCAAGTGCTCGAGGCGTTGCTCGCCGCGCTCCCAATGGAGATGGCGCGAACCTCTTGGGAAAGAGGACTGCCAAGGCTGCTTTAGATGCTATCGCTGTGGCTCGAGTTGGCAAAGACCTTGCTCGCAAAAGTTTTGGTAGAAGTGGGATCCTTTGGCTTTCAAGCCAAGTGAGGACGTCGACGACTTCGCCCTCCGCCTCTCTAGCCTGATGCAGCAGCTGGAGCAGTATAGTGATGACAAGATCAACAAGGAGAAAGCCATTGCAAAGTTCCTGTGAGTCATTCCGAAGAAGTACTCGCAGCTCGCTATCTCCATCGAGACGCTGCTTGACCTCTCAGCGTTGTTGATCAAGGAGCTGATGGGGCAACTCAAGGCGGTCGATGACCGCGAGGAGCTAACGTCTCGTGGACCTGTCAGCATTGGCAGCAAGCTCCACCTCACTAAGGAGCAGTGGCTTGCCCGCTAGAGGGACGGAAGAAGGGGGAGCCTTCTTCCTCGACTGGCGGCCGCAAACGCGGCAAGCCACGCAAGGCGCCCAAGACACAAGGAGGTGCCGAGGGCGGCGCGTGCTAAGGCACCCAGGGTGGCGCTACTGGCAAGCGCAAGCTGGCATGAGACAACACGTGCCACAACTATGGTAGGACTGGCCACTGGGCTAGGGAGTGTCGCCAGCCAAGGCGCGGTCAGGCCCACATCACGTAGGGTGTACAGGAGGAGGAGCCGGCTCTGTTCCTGGCTTACGAGAGCATCGAGCTACTTCCAGTGGCATCAGCCGTGATGGCTCTCCTCCACCTCGACGAGCCACGCACACGTGTCTTCCTCACCGATCGTACCAGCAACAACAAGATCAATGGCTGGTTCTTCGACAGTGGTGCCACGCACCACATGACCAGGCGCAGGGAGTACTTCTCCGACATGAACATTAACATATGCGGCTCCGTCAAGTTCGGCAGCTCTTCGGCTGTGAACATTAAGGGCATCGGATCCATTGTTCTTGTTGCCAAGACTGGCGAGCACCAAGTCCTCTCCAGAGTCTTCTACATCCCCACGCTGAGAAACTCGATCATCAGCCTTGGGTAGCTAGATAAGAGTGGCTCATGTGTGGAGATCAACGGTGGAGTGCTCCGGATTTGGGATCTACTCCCCAGGGTGGAGAGAGGGAGGAACCGCCTATACGTCCTCTACGCAGAGGTGGCGCAGCCGCTCTACCTTGCTGCTCACCGTGATGATGAGGCTTGGTGATGGCACGAGCACTTTGGGCACCTCCACTTTGAGGCCCTGAAGCGGCTCAGCACCAAGAAGATGGTGCAGGGCATGCCGTGCGTTGACCATCTAGAGTAGCTCTACGACAACTGCATCACGATGAAGCAGAAGTGACGCCCTTTCCCTCGCTAGGCGAGCTTGCGAGCCAAGGAGTGGCTTGAGCTCATGCACGGTGACCTCTGCGGGCCGATGACATCGGCTACACCTAGAGGGTGACACTACTTCCTACTACTCTTCGACGACATCTCCCGGTACATGTGGGTGGTCCTCCTCGACACCAAGGGAGCTGCTGTAGATGCCATCAAGCTCATTCAAGCTATTGCGGAGAACGAGTACGGCTGCAAGCTGTGCGTGCTATGCACTAACAACGATGGCGAGCTCACGGCGGCTAAGTTCACGTCATACTGCACCCACAAGGGGATCCAACACCACTACTCCACGCCATACACCCTGTAGCAGAATGGCGTCATCGAGCAATGCAACTAGATGGTGGTGGACATGGCCTGGGGCCTCCTCAAGCAGAGGAGGATGCCTGCCATCTTCTAGGGAGAGGCGGTGCTGACAGCCATCCACATCCTCAACCGCTCGCCTACCAAGGATATCGATTGTATGACACCACATGAGACTTGGCATGGGCGCAAGCCGGCGGTCATCCACCTCCGCGTCTTTGGCTACCTCACATATGTCAAGGAGCTGAGCCACGTCGGCAAGCTCGACGACAGGAGCACCCCAGGGTGTTCATCAATTACACTGAGGGGGTGAAGGCCTACCGCATCCTTGACCCAGAGACACAGCATGTGCACACGGCGCATGATGTTGTGCACACGGCGCATGAGTTGCACCTCGCGTACGATGATGGTGAGCCTCGCTCTTTCACTGAGGCTGAGGGACACGCGGCATGGTGCCACGATGAAGCTGGAGATGGAAGCTATTGAGAAGAATTGAACTTGGGAGCTAGTTGATCTTCCTCCCAGTCACCGCGTGATCACCCTTAAGTGGGTGTACAAGCTAAAGAAGGATGAAGATGGTGCTATTGTCAAGCACAAGGCTCACTTGGTGGCACACGGGTTCGTGCAATAGGAAGGGGTCGATTTGACAATGCCTTCACTCCTATTGCACTAATGGAGTCCGTGCGTCTCCTCCTCAAGCTGGTAGTGTAAGAGGGCTAGTGCATCCACAACATGGATGTCAAGTCAGCATTCCTTAATGGCGACTTGAAGGAGGAGATCTACGTCCACCAGCCTCCGGGATTCATCATCCCTGGCAAGGAGGACAAGGTGTTGGGCCTACACAAGGCCCTCTACCACTTG
Source organism: Setaria italica (assembly GCF_000263155.2). NCBI lineage: Eukaryota > Viridiplantae > Streptophyta > Magnoliopsida > Poales > Poaceae > Setaria > Setaria italica. Next base: position 9,045,091 of record NC_028456.1, on the reverse strand, counting down.
TGACAGGCACCATGAGCTTGGAATGCCAAGCTAGATTTCACCCTAAAGACTATGAGCTTCAAGCAAAGCTTGCACGAGGTGGCCGTCTACCAGCGGGGAACGGAGGCTTTGCCCTGCTGGTGGCATCTACGTCGATGATTTGGTGATCACGGGCACCAAGGATGAGGAGGTGGAAGTGTTCAAGGAGGGGATAAAGGCCACCTTCTAGATGAGTGACTTAGGGCCTCTCTCCTTCTACCTGGGGATCGAGGTGCACCAGGACGACTCCGGCATCACACTCCGACAGACCACCTATGACAAGCGCGTCATTGAGCTAGGTGGGCTCACCGACTGCAACCCAACTCTCACTCCAATGGAGGAGAGGCTGAAGCTGAGCCACGACAGCATGGCTGAGGAGGTGGATGCTACACAGTACCGGCGCCTTGTGGGGAGCCTTCGCTACCTTGCCCACATGCGGCTAGACTTGGCATTCTTCGTCAGCAATGTTAGTCGGTTCATGCAGCGACCGATGACGGAGCACAAGCAGGCCATCAAGAGGATTGTCCACTACATCGCGGGGACTCTCGACTACGGCCTCCACTACTCGAGGTGTCCCGGGGTGGCACACTTCATCGGCTACAGTGACAGCAACCACGCTGGTGACATCGATACCAGCAAGAGCACGAGGGGGATGCTCTTCTTCCTTGGTAATTGCCTCGTCAGCTGGCAGTCAGTCAAGTAGCAAGTGGTGGCCTTGTCCAACTGTGAGGCCGAGTACATCGCTGCTTCTTCCGCTTCGACTCAAGCTCTCTGGCTCTCTCAGCTTCTCGGTGATCTCCTTGGCAAGGACACTGAAGTAGTGGAGCTCAAGGTGGAAAGCAAGTCTGCTGTGGCTCTAGCGAAGAATCCCATCTTGTTGGAGGTATGCCCTAGAGGCAATCATAGAGATGATGATATTCCATTTGTATCCATGATTTATATTGTGTTCCTTGAATATCCATTAAAGGCTACTTGAATTGATTTGCAATTATGTGAATTGTATGTGAAACTCTTTACTTGTATGGTTATTCTAAAGTTGTCCCTAGTCGGAGTTCATGTGAGGACACACAATGAATATTAGACTAGCACATGTATTAGTTGATGACTATGTTTCTGTTGGAGGTATGCCCTAGAGGCAATCATAGAGATGATGATATTCCATTTGTATCCATGATTTGTATATTGTGTTCATTGAATATCCATTAAAGGCTACTTGAATTGATTTGCAATTATGTGAATTGTATGTGAAACTCTTTACTTGTATGGTTATTCTAAAGTTGTCCCTAGTCGGAGTTCATGTGAGGACACACATGAATATTAGACTAGCACATGTATTAGTTGATGACTATGTTTCACAAGTCATGGACATGGAGATGTTGAACTAATAATGTGGACACATGTGGAGACATGTGTTAGGACTGACCCAACACGAGAAGTAGTTCTCTCTTTAAATAACATATACGCTTTGTCCTTAGACCTAAGATTGTCGCATGTATTCTAGATGTGGATCGACCTACTTAGGGGCTATCAAACGCTACGCCGTAACAGGGTAGTTATAAAGGTAGCTTTCGGGTTTGTTAAGAAGCATGCTATGAGACATGGTCAACCAAGATGGGATTTGCCCCTCTCTGATTGAGAGTGATATCTCTGGGCCCCTCGAGTGATCGGATCCGAAAATGCATGGCCATGCTACGTACGGTTAAGAGTTAACCTACAAAGGGATTCCGAATCACAGGATCGAGAAAGAGCGGTCGGCTTGAAGCTAGACCAAATATCGTGAGGCAAAGGGAATAGCATGTATATTATGTTGTGATGGTTCGTCTGATATGATCTTCGTGTGCGTATAGGAGTTGGCACGTCTTGCTAGAGGCCGCTACCAACTATTGGGTCGAGTAGGAGTACTCGGGTCATGTCTATACGTATCCGAACCCATAGGGTCACACACTTAAGGGGCTGGAAGCCCAATTCGGATCTGATCTGAGTTGGATTAGGTTTAGAAGTACTAATGGGCCTCGGATCCAGAGGCCCGTCAGGAACCTCTATAAATAGAGGGGTGGGGGCGCCCTAGGGTTTACACCTTTTTGGCGAAACACACCTGCCGCGCCTCCCACGCCCTCGCCTGTTGCAACTCGCGGATCTAGCAGTCCGGCTTGCAACGCTTCCTCCCTGCACGTGTGGATACCTTGGAGGTGTTGCGCTTGCAGCACTTGGACGAGCCGCCGACGAGCCACCGACGAGCCACGACGAGCCGACGACGAGCCGCGGCACCGGAGGCGATCTTGCTGCACGTGGACGAGCTGCTGAGGAGCTGCTGGACGTGATCGACTACGTACGACTACGTGATCGTCTTCACTGCATCGACGCATATCTACATCTTCCGCACCAGTAGTGCGTCGAGTGGTAATCCCGTGATCCTTATACGGCAGTTCTTCCTGGTTATACGCAGTAGAATTTTTGAATTGCGCTAGTGTAGCCTACCTCGTATCCCAACAGTGGTATCAGAGCCGTAGCTGCTTAGTTTTGGATTCGGGATGTGTGCATATGGAGATATGCGAGTTTTCCGTTTGATCTATGTCCTGTTTTCGTGCCCTTGCTGCAATGGTAGTGTAACGACATACTCCTACCGGTCGATTTCCGCCATCGGAGTTAAGTGATACTCGTAAATCCAGTTGCAGTGAGCGAAGATCAATATGATTGGTCGAATCGAAATCTAGGGTCATACGCCAGGCGCATTAGATGTGCAATAGTAGATGGGATCTACTGCCGGGGTCGGGATTTTTGCTGTATGCGTATGCTTCGGTAAATCAGCCGTAACTTTTCGGTACGATCTCGGACCGGGGCGAATTTTATATGAAAATTGATCTACAGAAAAAGTTACACATGAAATTCAACCACTTCGCCGTTTTTGGTGAAATTAGATTTCCCAAATTCGGCTTGGAAGATGGAGTTTCGGGCATCCGAAGTTTAGAACGTTAGGACGCCTAACTCTGTTTTGCAGGATGTTTGTATGTATCTTGTGATCAGTATGGCCCCCTTGTGTATGTGATGCATGTGTGTAACTCATTCGTGACCTACGTGTCGCGCGTACGGCAACACGGCAGGAGCCATATGTGTTGTCACTTTATTGTATTTAATGGTCTGCGTACCAATCTGTGATGATCCAAGCAACTATGTAATCTTCATTACTAGATTCATTACTAGCTATTAGGCGTAATAGCATGTTCTAGTTCTTGGAGGACTCATCACCAGGAGGATGGTGCACATGGAACATGGAGATGGAGATCACCATGGTGAACAGGTTCTATGGAGATGGAGATCACCATATGAAAACGGGCCATACTGTGTCACAACTGTGTGAATGCTATTATGTTTATGTTTTACTTTCTGCATGCTGTGATGTTAGAAGTAGAACGATCCCTCACAAAGTTTAAGTTAGTATGCCCTCCCAACTAAAACTTGCACCGTCCCATGTCTTGTACAATTAGTGGTGGGTCTATGAAATTAGGTTACCACTAGTTTTCCTTGACTAGACGGGTTTGTGTCGGACACTTACACGCATAAGAGTTGGTTTGCTTAACAAGGTCATCTTAACGGTTAAGGACCTTGGGGCATAAAGGTTGGGCGCCGAGACATAGAGATGTCACCCAACAACAGGAGTCATATGTGATATGATTAGCAAAAGTTGCTTACCGATCTACCTTGTTTGCTAGCGGTGATGCTAAAGCTCACTAGTAGACTTGTTAGTTGTGGATCCTAAATCACTAAGTTTCAATAGAGAGATATTGATTTTAGTGGGAGTAGATTCTGTTAAAATAGTTTAATGTGATTTGCTCTATCATGGATACGTTTTTCTTAGTGTATTTTGCATTACTTTTGTTGTAGATTAAATGGCACCTAGCAGCACTACACCGTTTGCTTTGCGTTCGGTCCTTGAGAAGGACAAGTTGAATGGAACAAATTACTCGGATTGGATCCGTAACCTGAGAATTATTCTCAGGGCTGAGAAAAAGGAAGATGTTCTAGACAACCCACTACCAGAAGAACCTGCTGATGATGCACCCGCTGCTACTAAGAATGCTTACAAGAAAGCATGTGATGCTAAACTCGAAGTAAGCTGCCTTATGCTTGCTTGCATGGAACCCGAGCTGCAGATGCAGTTCGAAACAAACCATGAGGCGCACGATATGATCGTGGCGCTTAGAGACATGTTCCAAACACAGGCCAGGACTAAAAGGTTCAATGTGTCTAAGGCCTTTGTGGAGAGCAAGCTAGCAGAAGGCGCAGCAGTAGGACCACACGTAATCAAGATGGTTGGTTACACTCAACGGTTGGAGAAGCTGGGCTTCCCACTGAGCCGAGAGTTGGCCACTGATTTCATTCTCTTGTCTCTTCCGCCTAGCTATGGGAACTTCATCTCGAACTACCATATGCATGGGACGGAGAAGGGTCTGAATGAGCTGTGTGGCATGCTTAAAATAGCAGAGGCTGACATCATAAAAAATGCTAGTACCAGCCATGTGACGGCTATACAGAACAAGCCTTGCTTTAAGAAGAAGGGCAATTCTTGGAAGAAGAAGGGCAAGGCTGGAACGTCCAAGCCAAACCCAGCGCCCAAGGTTAAAGCTGGACCTCGACCTGCTCCAGACAAAGAGTGCTTTTACTGTCATGAACTTGGTCACTGGAAGAGAAACTGCAAGCAGTACCTAGCTTCGTTGAAGAATGGCGGAAGTAAGAGTACTTCTACCTCAGGTACACTTGTTGTTAATGTTATAGACAACATTTTTCTCGCTGATACAATTATTAATTCTTGGGTATTTGATACCGGATCGGTTGCTCATATTTGCAATTCGATGCAGGGAATGATAAGAAGTAGAAGCGTGGAAAGAGGAGAAGTTGATTTCCGCGTGGGCAATAATGCAAGAGTTGCTGCGTTGACCGTCGGGACGATGCAACTCCACCTCCCGTCAGGATTTATTATGGAGTTGAATAATTGTTATTTCGTTCCTAGTTTAAGTCGAAACATTTTGTCTCCTTCATGCTTGATGAAGGATGGTTATTCATTTGCGAGTGAAAACAATGGTTGTGTGATCTCGAAGAATGATATGTTTATGGCTTTTGCACCCATTGTGAATGGATTATTTGTTTTAAATATTGATGGTTCACCTGTCTGTAACGTAAGTGCTAAAAGGCCTCGGCCTAATGATTTGAGTCCTACCTACTTGTGGCATTGTCGTTTGGGTCATATAAGTGAAAAGGGCATGAAGAAGCTCCATTCTGATGGACTTCTAACTTCGTTTGATTTTGAATCATACGAGACATGTGAGGCTTGCTTGCTAGGCAAGATGACCAAGACGCCTTTCACAGGATTTTCTGAGAGAGCAGTAGACTTGTTGGAACTCGTACATAGTGATGTATGCGGACCAATGAGCATGACGGCTAGAGGAGGATTCCAATACTTCATAACTTTCACTGATGATTTTAGTAGATATGGCTATGTCTACTTGATGAGGCACAAGTCTAAAACCTTTGAAAAGTTCAAGGAATTTCAGAATGAAGTTGAAAATCAGCGTGGCAAGAAAATTAAGGCCTTACGATCTGATCGTGGAGGCAAGTATTTGAGCCACAAGTTTAGCAATCATCTAAAGAGTTGCGGAATTGTTCCACAACTTACGCCGCCTGGAACACCTCAGAGAAACGGTGTGTCCGAGGGACGTAATCGAACTTTGTTAGACATGGTTCGATCAATGATGAGCCAGTCGGACCTACCGGTGTCATTTTGGGGATACGCTCTAGAAACAGCAGCTTTCACACTTAATAGGGTACCATATAAATCCGTAGTTAAGACACCATATGAGATGTCGACTGGAAAGGTTCCCAGTTTGTCTTTTCTAAAGATTTGGGTATGTGAAGTGTTTGTCAAGCGACTTCAGTCGGACAAGATGACACCCAAGTCGGATAAGTGCATTTTTGTGGGATATCCAAAGGAAACTTTGGGATATTATTTCTACAACCGATCAGAGGGCAAAGTGTTTGTCGCTCGGAACGGGGTTTTCCTAGAGAAAGAGTTTCTAAAAGGAGAAAAGAGTGGAAAGACAGTGCATCTTGAAGAAGTTCAAGATGAGCCGATCGGGCAAGAATCAATGAGTGATGCTAACGTAGCAGGACAAGTTGAGATACCCATGGCAAGAGAAGCACCGTCACAACCACGAAGGTCGGCAAGGCTCCGCGAAATGCGGGAAATATTATTGTTGGACAATGATGAGCCTGCGACATACGCAGAAGCAATGATGGACCCAGACTCCGAAAAATGACAGAGTGCCATGCAATCCGAAATAGAGTCCATGGGAGACAATCAAGTTTAGAACTTGGTTGACCCGCCTGATGGTGTTAAAGCCATAGAGTGCAAGTGGATCTATAAGAAGAAAAAGGACATGGATGGAAATGTTCACATCTATAAAGCACGACTTGTCGCAAAAGGTTTTCGACAAGTTCAAGGAGTTGACTACGACGAGACCTTCTCGCCCGTAGTGATGCTTAAGTCCATTTGGATTATTCTAGCTATAGCTGCATATTTCGATTATGAGATATGGCAGATGGATGTCAAGACAGCTTTCCTGAATGGAAACCTAACTGAGGACGTGTATATGATACAGCCCGAGGTTTTTGTCGATCCGAAAAATGCTGGAAAGGTATGCAAGCTTCAGAGATCCATTTATGGATTGAAGCAAGCATCTAGGAGTTGGAACATTCGTTTTGATGAAGTGGTCAAAGGGTTTGACTTCACCAAGAATGAAGAAGAGTCTTGTGTTTACAAGAAGGTTAGTGGGAGCTCTGTCGTATTTCTAATCTTATATGTGGATGACATATTACTGATTGGAAATAACATTCCTATGCTTGAGTAAAATAGCTTTTCGATGAAGGACTTAGGGGAAGCGGCATATATTCTGGGCATTAAGATCTATAGAGATAGATCGAGAAGGCTTATAGGTTTAAGCCAAGATACTTACAGCGGTGAAAAACATTCTTAAGTACTTGAGAAGGACTAAAGATATGTTCCTCGTCTATGGAGGTGAGGAGGAGCTCGTTGTAACAGGTTACACCGATGCTAGTTTCCAAACCGACAGAGATGATTCAAAGTCACAATCAGGATTTGTGTTCACGCTAAATGGTGGTGCTATTAGTTGGAAGAGTTCCAAGCAAGAGACGGTGGCCGATTCTACGACAGAAGCCGAGTACATCGCGTCTTCGGAAGCCGCGAAGGAAGGTGTTTGGATAAGGAATTTCCTCATTGAGCTTGGTGTGTTCCCGAATGCGTCCAACCCATTGAATCTCTACTGTGATAATAATAGGGCAATTGCGCAAGCAAAGGAGCCAAGGAACCACCAGAAGAACAAACACGTAATACGGCGATTTCATCTCATTCGAGACTTCGTTAACCGGGGTGAGATCAAGATATGCAAAATACACACGGATCTGAACATTTCTGATCCGTTGACAAAACCACTCCCGCAGGCTAAGCATGATGCGCATGTAAGAGCTATGGGTATTAGGTACCTTCTAGATTGACTCTAGTGCAAGTGGGAGACTGTTGGAGGTATGCCCTAGAGGCAATCATAGAGATGATGATATTCCATTTGTATCCATGATTTGTATATTGTGTTCATTGAATATCCATTAAAGGCTACTTGAATTGATTTGCAATTATGTGAATTGTATGTGAAACTCTTTACTTGTATGGTTATTCTAAAGTTGTCCCTAGTCGGAGTTCATGTGAGGACACACATGAATATTAGACTAGCACATGTCTTAGTTGATGACTATGTTTCACAAGTCATGGACATGGAGATGTTGAACTAATAATGTGGACACATGTGGAGACATGTGTTAGGACTGACCCAACACGAGAAGTAGTTCTCTCTTTAAATAACATATACGCTTTGTCCTTAGACCTGAGATTGTCGCATGTATTCTAGATGTGGATCGACCTACTTAGGGGCTATCAAACGCTACGCCGTAACAGGGTAGTTATAAAGGTAGCTTTCGGGTTTGTCAAGAAGCATGCTATGAGACATGGTCAATCAAGATGGGATTTGCCCCTCTCTGATTGAGACTGATATCTCTGGGCTCCTCGAGTGATCGGATTCGAAAATGCATGGCCATGCTACGTACGGTTAAGAGTTAACCTACAAAGGGATTCCGAATCACAGGATCGAGAAAGAGCGGTCGGCTTGAAGCTAGACCAAATATCGTGAGGCAAAGGGAATAGCATGTATATTATGTTGTGATGGTTCGTCTGATATGATCTTCGTGTGTGTATAGGAGTTGGCACATTTGCTAGAGGCCGCTACCGACTATTGGGCCGAGTAGGAGTATTCGGGCCATGTCTATACGTATCCGAACCCATAGGGTTACACACTTAACGGGCTGGAAGCCCAATTCGGATCTGATCTGAGTTGGATTAGGTTTAGAAGTACTAATGGGCCTCGGATCCAGAGGCCCGTCAGGAACCTCTATAAATAGAGGGGTGGGGGCGCCCTAGGGTTTACACCTTTTTGGCGAAACACACATGCCGCGCCTCCCACGCCCTCGCCTGTTGCAACTCGCAGATCTAGCAGTCCGGCTTGCGACGCTTCCTCCCTGCACGTGTGGATACCTTGGAGGTGTTGCGCTTGCAGCACTTGGACGAGCCGCCGACGAGCCACCGACGAGCCACGACGAGCCGACGACGAGCTGCGGCACCGGAGGCGATCTTGCTGCACGTGGACGAGCTGCTGAGGAGCTGCTGGACGTGATCGACTACGTACGACTACGTTGATCGACTACGTACGACTACGTGATCGTCTTCACTGCATCGACGCATATCTACATCTTCCGCACCAGTAGTGCGTCGAGTGGTAATCCCGTGATCCTTATACGGCAGTTCTTCCTGGTAATACGCGGTAGAATTTTTGAATTGCGCTAGTGTAGCCTACCTCGTATCCCAACAGTTTCATGAGTCATGGACATGGAGATGTTGAACTAATAATGTGGGCACATGTGGAGACATGTGCTAGGACTGACCCAACACGAGAAGTAGTTCTCTCTTTACACAACATGTACACTTTGTCCTTAGACCTGAGATTGTCGCATGTACTCAAGATGTGGATTGACTCACTTAGGGGCTATCAAACGCTACACCGTAACAGGGTAGTTATAAAGGTAGCTTTCAGGTTTCTCAAGAAGCATGCTATGAGACATGGTCAATCAAGATGGGATTTGCCCCTCTCTGATTGAGAGTGATATCTCTGGGCCCCTCGAGTGATCGGATCCGAAAATGCATGGCCATGCTACGTACGGTTAAGAGTTAACCTACAAAGGGATTCCGAATCATAGGATCGAGAAAGAGCGGTCGGCTTGAAGCTAGACAAAATATCATGAGGCAAAGGGAATAGCATATACATAATGTTGTGATCGTTTGTCTGATATGATCTTCGTGTGCATATAGGAGTTGGCACGTCTTGCTAGAGGCCGCTACCGACTATTGGGTCGAGTAGGAGTACTCGAGCCATGTCTATAGGTATCTGAACCCATAGGGTCACACACTTAAGGGGCTGGAAGCCCAATTCGGATGTGATCCGAGTTGGATTAGGTTTAAAAGTACTAATGGGCCTCAGATCTAGAGGCCTATCAGGAACCTCTATAAATAGAGGGGTGGGGTCGCCCTAGGGTTTACACCTTTTTGGCGAAACACATCTACTGCGCCTCCCACGCCCTCACCTGATGCAACTCGCGGACCTAGCAGTCCAACTTGCAACGCTTCCTCCCTACACATGTGGATACCTTGGAGGTGTTGCGCCTGCAGCACTTGGACAAGCCACCGACGAGCTACGACAAGCTGCCGACGAGCCACGATGAGCTGTCGACGAGCCACGATGAGCCGATGATGAGCCGCGGCATGAGGGCGATCTTGCTGCACATGACGAGCTGCTGACGAGCTGCTAGACGTCGACGTGATCGACTACGTACGACTACGCTGATCGACTTTGCTGCATTGACACGAATCTACATCTTCCGCATCAGTGCGTCGAGTGTTAATCCCATGATCCTTATACGACAGTTTTCCTGGTTTACGCGGTAGAAAATTTTGATTTGCGCTAGTGTAGCCTACATCGTATCCCAACAGTGGTATCAGAGCCATAGCTGTTTAGTTTTGGATTCGGGATGTGTGCATATGGAGATATGCGAGTTTTCAGTTTGATCTATGTCCTGATTTCGTGTTCTTGTTGCAATGGTTGTGTAACGACATACTCCTACCGGTCGGGTTTCCACCATCGAAGTTAAGTGATACACATAATGCCAGTTGCAGCGAGCGAAGATCAATGTGATTGGTCAAATCAAAATCCAGGTTCATACGCCAGGCACATGAGATGTGCAATAGTAGATTGGATCTACTACCAGGTCGGGATTTTGCCGTGTGCGTGTGCTTCCATAAATTAGCCGTAACTTTTCGGTACGATCCGGATAGGGGCGAATTTTATATGAAAATTGATCTACAAAAAAAGTTACACATAAAATTCAACTGCTTCACCATTTTTGGCAAAATTAGATTTCCCCAATTCGGCTTGGAAGATGGAGTTTTGGACCTCTGAAGTTTGGAACGTTAGAACGTCTAACTCTGTTTTGTAGGATGTATGTATCTGGTTATCAGTATGGCCCCTTTGTGTATGTGATGCATGTGTGTAACTCATTTGTGACCCGTGTGTTGCGCGTACGGCAACACGGCTGGAGCCATATGTGTTGTCACTTTAATGTATTTAATGGTCTGCGTACCAATCTGTGATGATCCAAGCAACTATGTAATCTTCATTACTAGCTTCATTACTAGCTATTAGGCGTAATAGCATGTTCTAGTTCTTGGAGGACTCATCACTAGGAGGATGGCGCACATGGAACATGGAGATGGAGATCACCATGATGAACAAGTTCTGTGGAGATGGAGATCACCATAAGAAAACGGGCCATACTGTGTCACAATTGTGTGAATGCTATTCTGTTTATGTTTTACTTTCTGCATGCTATGATGTTAGAAGTAGAATGATCCCTCACAAAGTTTAAGTTAGTATTCTCTCCCAACTAAAACTTGCACTGTCCCATGTCTTGTACAATTAGTGGTGGGTCTATGAAATTAGGGTGCCACTAGTTTTCCTTGATTAGACGGGTTTGTCTCGGACACTTACATGCATAAGGGTTGATTTGCTTAACAAGGTTATCTTAATGGTTAAGGACCTTGGGGCATAAAGGTTGGGCGCCGAGACATGGAGATGTCACCCAACAACAGGAGTCATATGTGATATGATTAGCAAGAAGTTGCTTACCGATCTACCTTATTTGCTAGTGGTGATGCTAAAGTTCACTAGTAGACTTGTTAGTTGTGGATCCTGAATCACTAAGTATCAATAGAGGGATATTGATTTTAGTGGGAGTAGATTCTGTTAAAATAGTTTAATGTGATTTGCTCTATCATGGGTACGTTTGTCTTAGTGTATGTTGCATTACTTTTATTGTAGATTAAATGACACCTAGCAGCACTACACCGTTTGCTTTGCGTTCAGTCCTTGAGAAGGACAAGTTGCATGGAACAAACTACTCAGATTGGATCCATAACTTGAGAATTGTTCTCAGGGCTGAGAAAAAAGAAGATGTTCTAGACAACCCATTACCAGAAGAACCTATTGATGATGCACCTGCTGCTGCTAAGAATGCTTACAAGAAAGCATGTGATGCTAACCTCAAAGTAAGCTGCCTTATGCTTGCTTGCATGGAACCCGAGCTGCAGATGTAGTTCGAAACAAACCATGAGGCGCACGATATGATCGTGGCACTTAGAGACATGTTCCAAACACAGGCCAGGACTAAAAGGTTCAATTGTCTAAGGCCTTTGTGGAGAGCAAGCTAGCAGAAGGCGCAGTAGTAGGACCACATGTAATCAAGATGGTTGGTTACACTCAGCGGTTGGAGAAGTTGGGCTTCCCACTAGGCCAAGAGTTGGCCACTGATTTCATTCTTTCGTCTCTTCCGCCTAGCTGTGGGAACTTCATCTCGAACTACCATATGCATGGGACGAAGAACGGTCCGAATGAGCTGTGTAGCATGCTTAAAACAACAGAGGCTGACATCAAGAAAAGCGCTAGTAGCAGACATGTGATGGCTATACAGAACAAGCCTAGCTTTAAGAAGAAGGGCAATTCTTGGAAGAAGAAGGGCAAGGCTGGAACGTCCAAGCCAAACCCAGCGCCCAAGGTTAAAGCTGGACCTGGACCTGCTCCAGACAAAGAGTGCTTTTACTATCATGAACTTGGTCACTGGAAGAGAAATTGAAGCAGTACCTAGCTTCATTGAAGAATGACGTAAGTAAGAGTACTTCCACCTCAGGTACACTTGTTATTAATGTTATAGACAACATATTTCTCGCTGATACAATTATTAATTCTTGGGTATTTGATACCGGATCGGTTGCTCATATTTGCAATTCAATGCAGGGAATGATAAGAAGTAGTAGCGTGGAAAGAGGAGAAGTTGATTTCCGCGTGGGAAATAATGCAAGAGTTGCTACGTTGACCGTCGGGACGATACAACTCCACCTCCCGTCAGGATTTATTATGGAGTTGAATAATTGTTATTTCGTTCCTAGTTTAAGTCGAAACATTTTGTCTTCTTCATGCTTGATGAAGTATGGTTATTCATTTGCGAGTGAAAACAATGGTTGTGTGATCTCTAGGAATGATATGTTTATGGCTTTTGCACCCATTTTAAATGGATTGTTTGTTTTAAATCTTGATGGTTCACCTATCTATAACGTAAGTGCTAAAAGGTCTCGGCCTAATGATTTGAGTCCTACCTACTTGTGGCATTGTCGTTTGGGTCATATAAGTGAAAAACGCATGAAGAAGCTCCATTCTGATGGACTTCTAACTTCATTTGATTTTGAATCATACGAGACATGTGAGGCTTGCTTGCTAGGCAAGATGACCAAGACGCCTTTCACAGGTTTCCCTGAGAGAGTAGTAGACTTGTTGGAACTCATACATAGCGATGTATGCAGACCAATGAGCACGACGGCTAGAGGAGGATTCCAATACTTCATAACTTTCACTAATGATTTTAGTAGATATGGCTATGTCTACTTGATGAGGCACAAGTCTGAAACCTTTGAAAAGTTCAAGGAATTTTAGGATGAAGTTGAAAATCAGCGTGGCAAGAAAATTAAGGCCTTATGATCTGATCGTGGAGGTGAGTATTTGAGCCACGAGTTTAGCAATCATCTAAAGAGTTGCGGAATTGTTCCACAACTTACGCCGCCTGGAACACCTCAAAGAAACGGTATATTCGAGCGACGTAATCGAAATTTGTTAGACATGGTTCGATCAATGATGAGCCAGTCGGACCTACCGTTGTCATTTTGGGGATACGCTCTAGAAACAGCAGCTTTCACACTTAATAGGGTACCATCTAAATCCGTAGTTAAGACACCATATGAGATGTGGACTGGAAAGGTTCCCAGTTTATCTTTTCTAAAGATTTGGGTATGTGAAGTGTTTGTCAAGCGACTTCAGTCGGACAAGATCACACCCAAGTCGGATAAGTGCATTTTCGTGGGATATCCAAAGGAAACTTTGGGATATTATTTCTACAACTGGTCAAAGGGCAAAGTGTTTGTCGCTCAAAACAAGGTTTTCCTAGAGAAAGAGTTTCTCAAAGGAGAAAAGAGTGGAAAGACAGTTCATCTTAAAGAAGTTCAAGATGAGCCGATCGGGCAAGAATCAATGAGTGATGCTAACGTAGCAGAACAAGTTGAGATACCCATGGCACCGCCACAACCACGAAGGTCGGCAAGGCTCCGTGAAATGCGGAAAATATTATTGTTGGACAATGATGAGCCTGCGATATATGCAGAAGCAATGATAGACCCAGACTCCGAAAAATGACAGAGTGCCATGCAATCCGAAATAGAGTTCATGGGAGACAATCAAGTTTCGTGTTAAAGTCATAGAGTGCAAGTGGATCTATAAGAAGAAAAAGGACATGGATGGAAATGTTCACATCTATAAAGCACAACTTGTCATAAAAGGTTTTCGACAAGTTCAAGGAGTTGACTACGACGAGACCTTCTCGCCCGTAGTGATGCTTAAGTCCATTCGGATTATTCTAGCTATAGCTGCATATTTCGATTATGAGATATGGCAGATGGACATCAAGACAGCTTTCCTGAATAGAAACCTAGCTAAGAACGTGTATATGATACAACCCGAGGGTTTTGTCGATCCAAAAAATGCTGGAAAGGTATGCAAGCTTTAGAGATCCATTTATGGATTGAAGCAAGCATCTAGGAGTTGGAACATTCGTTTTGATGAAGTGGTCAAAGGGTTTGACTTCACCAAGAATGAAGAAGAGTCTTGTGTTTACAAGAAGGTTAGTGGGAGCTCTGTTGTGGATGACATATTGCTGATTGGAAATAACATTCCTATGCTTGAGTCCGTAAAGACTTCACTGAAAAATAGCTTTTCGATGAAGGACTTAGGGGAAGCGGCATATATTCTGGGCATTAAGATCTATAGAGATAGATCGAGAAGGCTTATAGGATTAAGCCAAGATACTTACATTGACAAAGTGTTGAAGCGGTTCAGCATGGAAGAGGCAAAGAAAGGGTTCTTACCTATGTCACATGGCATACATCTCAGCAAGACTCAGTGTCCTTCGACTGCTGATGAGCGAGATCGCCTGAGTAGAGTGCCATATGCCTCGGCTATTGGATCCATCATGTATACAATGATAAGTACTTACCCAGATGTTTCATATGCGCTAAGTATGACAAGCAGACACCAGTCTGATCCAGGTGAGAGTCACTCGACAGCGGTGAAAAATATTCTTAAGTACTTGAGAAGGACTAAAGATATATGTTCCTCATCTATGGAGGTGAGGAGGAGCTCGTTGTAACAGGTTACGCCGATGCTAGTTTCCAAACTGACAGAGATGGTTCAAAGTCACAATCAGGATTTGTGTTCACGCTAAATGGTGGTGCTGTTAGTTGGAAGAGTTCAAAGCAGGAAACGGTGGCCAATTCTATGACAGAAGCCAAGTACATCACGGCTAAGGAAGCCGCGAAGGAGGGTATTTGGATAAGGAATTTCCTCATTAAGCTTGGTATGTTCCCGAATGTGTCCAGCCTATTGAATCTCTACTGTGATAACAATGGGGCAATTGCGCAAGCAAAGGAGCTAAGGAACCACCAGAAGAACAAACACGTAATATGCAGCGATTTCATCTCATTCAAGACTTTGTTAATTGGGGTGAGATCAAGATATGCAAAATACACATGGATCTGAACATTTCTGATACGTTGACAAAATCACTCCCGCAGGCTAAGCATGATGCGCATGTAAGAGCTATGGGTATTAGGTACCTTCTAGATTGACTCTAGTGCAAGTGGGAGACTGTTGGGGGTATGCCCTAGAGGCAATCATAGAGATGATGATATTCCATTTGTATCCATGATTTATATTGTGTTCCTTGAATATCCAGTAAAGGCTACTTGAATTGATTTGCACTTATGTGAATTGTATGTGAAACTCTTTACTTGTATGGTTATTCTTAAGTTGTCCCTAGTCGGGGTTCATGTGAGTACACACAATGAATATTAGACTATCACATGTATTAGTTGATGACTATATTTCACGAGTCATGGACATGGAGATGTTGAACTAATAATGTGGGCACATGTGGAGACATGTGCTAGGACTTACCCAACACGAGAAGTAGTTCTCTCTTTACACAACATGTACGCTTTGTCCTTAGACCTAAGATTGTCGCATTTACTCAAGGGTGGATTGAATTACTTAGGGGCTATCAAACGCTACGCCGTAACAGGGTAGTTATAAAGGTAGCTTTCGGGTTTGTCAAGAAGCATGCTATGAGACATGGTCAATCAAGATGGGATTTTCCCCTCTCTGATTGAGAGTGATATCTCTGGGCCCCTCGAGTGATCGGATCCGAAAATACATGGCTATGCTACGTACGGTTAAGAGTTAACCTACAAAGGGATGCCGAATCACAGGATCGAGAAAGAGCAGTCGGCTTGAAGCTAGATGAAATTTCATGAGGCAAAGGGAATAGCTGTAACAACTCTACCTAAATTAAGTACTTGTACATCTAAACAAGTGGTTAGTCACTAAGCGAAAAGTGAAATGTCCATTTTAACCCTAAGAAGCTCTTTTTGGAGTTCGAAATAAAACTTGAGATTTTATATGAAAACTTAAATTTCAAACAACTTTTGTTAAAGGCACTTTTTCTAATTCGAAGTGGGAGGAAGACAAAAATAGGAATCAAAACCGGAGTATTGAGGAACCCTATAAACCACCCAAGTCCTGGAATTCAAGTTTTCCTCCAACTTTGCAACCTGTTATCTCACGACTTCATATCTAAACTCAGTCAGGCCCTTAATAAAAGTTGTAGTCCCTCGAGTGTGTTCCAACTTTATTACACTGACTCAGGTCCAAATCGAATCCGAACCTATTCAAAATCTTGGTCAAAGTTTAGTAAAACAGACAACTCAGCCGCTGGGCGCTACAACACTAAGTCTGGAAAACTGCTCAGAGTGCACCTCTTGGCGAGGGCGTTCCTCCAAATTTTTGAACTAAACTCAAGAAAAACCCTAAATAGAAGTTGAAGTCCTCAGTTTGGAGAGCAATTCTTTCAATAACACTTAAGTCTAATTCAACTCAGAAGCTCCCCTAAAATCGAGTCAAAGATAGCTAAACCCTTGAATTTCCACCTCGCCGGCTAGATTGACTAAGTCTGTATTTCCAGATTTTTGGCAAACTTTGGCTCAAGGTATCTCCAAATCCTTTCCAAATCTGAACAAATACCTTAAACCAAGTTTGAACTACACTCAGAGTTGAACAAGTTTGCTTAAAGGAGTTTTGAAAGTTTAGTTGAAAAATCTAGAGAAAGGAGCTCCCAAAGCCGGTTGGGCTTACTGCCCGAAGTGACCTCGACGCCCGCGCGCCCGGGGCATGTTCGCCCGCGCGCCGCGTGCCGTGTGGCCGCCGGCCACCGGCAGCTCGCCGGCGCCCTATCCCCGACGAGACAGTGACAGGGCGAGAGCCACGGCGCCCAACCCGCGCCTGCGACAGGATGGGGCAAACGTCGGACTGGCCAACCGCTGGCCGCGCGCGTGCCTTATCCCTGCCGCGCATCTGCTCCGCCCAACCCGCGCGTTGCCAGCCCACCGGAGAAGCCGCCATGCCATCGACATCCCGCGCCTCCGCCCGCTCGCCCAACCCAGGCCATGGCCCTCCGCTTCGCCCGCCTGACAAACCAGAGGCACACGACATGCTCCGCCCGAGGCCAATTGCGGCAAGAGAGCGCCCGGAGTTCCGCCTCCCCAGTCCCATGGTGCCGCTGGCCAATGGCCGCCTCGCCGATGCACCCGACGCTCCCCGGCCTTATCCTCCCGCCACCAGAGCCCCCCCTCAACCCTCCGCTCCACCGCTGCCCTATAAAAGGGTCACGCTTGCCGTTAGCGCCACCCTTTGCCACTGCCCGCAACCGCACCTCTGCTTTTTCCTCTACGTCGCCGCTAGGCTCCCATGGAGCTCACACCTCCGCGCCACCCTGCACTCCAACGACTTCTCCGCCCACTTCGCCACCCCTCCGCGCAAGTCTCTGAGCAGCTCGTGGCCTCCCCGACACTGTCGGTGTGCCGGAACGCCGCCTGCACCACCGCCCGCCAAGCTCGGTCGCCGCCGCCACGTTCCGACCCCCGCCGGCAATCTCCGTCACCCCAGACCCGCCAAATCGAGCTCAGGTGAGCCCCTAAGCCTCTCCGGCAACTTGTTGCCTCATCCCTACTAGTGAACCGCCTGGGATTTCCTCGCCGCCGCCGCGCCCCCCCCCCCCCTCCCGGGATGACAATGCGTCTTCCCCATTCTTTCTAGGGGCCTGGGCGCAAAAACTTAGGGACCCCTACGTGTTTAACTCGTAGACGCAGGGGTAGGATGCAAGTTTGCCTCGGCTTTTTAGTTTAATAATAGGCAGAAAAAGGGTTAAATTTTGTAAATGCCCAGTAAATCGTAGAAAAATCATAAAAATACCAAACCACTTTTGTTGGAATCCTTGCTCTGTCTAGTTCCTAAGAAAAATAAGTTTTCTCATGTTACTATTGTAAATAGTATCTTATGCTTTTAATCATGGTTTAGGCCTTTTAAATCCTAATAAACAGAAGAAAAGTGAGAAAAATGTAAAACCAACTCTGTGTTGCTTGTTTTTATGTTTAAAAGCTCAGAAAAATGATTAGGGCTCTAGTCTAGAACTTAATGTCACTGATTTAACTTTATTTTGGGGATCTAAGATTAAATCTTCCTTTTTGCATAAGTTTTGATCCAGAGCTCAAAAAAATGTGAAACCAGTTGGGTTAAGTTTGTTTTACTGTATAGTTTGAAGGAAAAATATAAGTTGTGGTGCAAATCAGAAAGAAAAACACCTTCCTTGTTAAGCATGTTTAATTAGAAGGAAAATAGGGAAAATAGTTGCCCTTCTCCAAAAATCATGAAAAATTCACCAGAGCTCCTGTAACACACCCTTAATATACTGGTAAAATTTCATCCTTAGTTTCACTGTAACTTTGAAGATAGAAAAAGTTAAGCTCATGCTACCTTTAATAATGAAATGCATGTAATTCCTTTTTGAGTCATCTAATGGCTTCCAAAATTTTACAGTAACTCATTGTTGGCTTAAGTAAGGTGCTGTAATTTTCTCAGTACCTTTAGCTACTATTTGTTTATGAAATCTTTTTGGTTAAATTAATCGACCTAAAGGAATAAAAGGAAACATAAATCCTAATACACCAAATATGTGGAAATTGGAAGAGGTGCATAAAAACATTCAGAAGTAAGTAACTATCCTAATGCACTTGAACCACCCAAACACGACCTTTCACTCTCTTTATGCAACTCTAAGTTGTAAGAAACTATATATGTACACAATCGCCATCAAATTCGAACTCAAGTTTAAACTGACCACACTCGTTTGAAGTTAAAGAAAGTTAAACCTTGTCCAAGTGAATGTGGCTGTTGCAACTCCTTTTTCTTTAAGCCATGCCTTGCATCGTTGGGTACACACGCGAATACAACTAAACTCTTGCATGTGCATGTCGTATAGAAGCAAATCTCGCTGACGGAGCCTACGAGCTCCACCCGGCACCAGAGGAAGACCCTGCTGCGGAGCTTCATCACTTGGAGGGAGAGCCTGAACCGGATCAAGACCCTGAGGAACCGCTAACTTTTCCTGAAGGCAAGCCCCGGTGCACGAATTCCCTATTTTACTTTATGCAAATTGTTGATGCTTATGATTGTGCATTTACGTTGGTAGGAGTTGATTGAAACCGTAGATGCATGAACTTAAAACCTTGAATTAAATACTAGTTGCTAATGTCGAGTAGTTGCAATGCTTAATAGGTCGCGGTAAAAGTTGAGTGATTCCTATCACTCGCGAGTTATAGGAGTTGAATGTTTTATTTATGTTGCAACTGTAAGGATGACGGACGGGGTTGGGCTTATGTTTGATACTTGGTGGATTGTCCCGTCTGTCTAAATAAAATTGATCTAAGATCGAAACGTGTCGGCGTTCGTGATCAAGTGTTTGAAAGTTCTAATCTCATACCTAGTATGGGATGGGGAAGCCTAGTACCTGATTGAACTGGGGCGTGGTATACCCTCCGACTGTCCTTGGAACGTTATTTCCCATGGTGCATCATGTGGGTGCAAGTGTGGTCATAGTATGGCAGAGACCGGGATTATGGAGCATTGCATGCCAAAGGCAGTTGGCCCTGACACGTGCCTAAGGGATCGATGGGGATGACTAACTAATGAAGCGACCCCTCGTGGTGTGCGGATGTCGTGAGATTAGGTTCGCCATGCATGGTTAATAAACTCTAATTGATTCGTCTGCCTCTCATAGTTTGGGACTACTTGATCGCTATTCTGCATTGAGTAACGATGGAACATGATGGTGACATTAATTTGATGCTTGTTCTTTAATTGCTTGGAAACTATGCTTGCTCAATATAAGTTGCTAATCTAGACTGGATAAAGAACATAGAACTTGAGCTAAAATATTGAAAGTAAGGACCTATTTTAGACGCTTTTGGCAAAGCAAACCCAGAGCCAGAAAAGCCTTGCATGTCTAGGTCTTGGTAAAATTGTTTACCCGACGGGTCAGTCTTGCTGAGTATTAGTTGCTCAGCCTTGTTGTGGCTTAACTTTTCAAGTGATGTTAATAGTTTGGCTGCTGGCACCACTTGACCTACCCAGCTCCCTCCGAGCTGGACAGTCGAGTGGAATCCCTCCTCGGACGGCGAGGGTAGGGATTTTTGATTTCATGATCGGCTTCGTCATGATATCATGTATCGACGTTTAGCTTTCGCTTGTTTTATTCGACTGTTCGAACCTTGCAAATTTGCTTGAATTTCAGAAACTCTGATGTAATAATTTGTGGAAATAAGTCAATGTGATGGGAATGTTGTAATCTTTGTGCTACTCAACTTCGTGTGGGCGATGCTTCTCGATCCTGTGTAAGTGGTTCATCGGATGAAATCCGACGGTCGACCAGGTTGACTTGCTTAAAGTGCATAATCGCGTGTCAGGCGACTTATATGCATTTTAGTCAATTTAATTTGGGTGGTTCCGCCACAATAACATGTACATAATGTTATGATGGTTCGTCTGATATGATCTTCGTGTGCGTATAGGAGTTGGCATGTCTTGCTAGAGGCCGCTACCGACTATTGGGCCGAGTAGGAGTACTCGGGCCATGTCTATAAATATCCGAAGCCATAGGGTCACACACTTAAGGGGCTGGAAGCCCAATTCGGATGTGATCTGAGTTGGATTAGGTTTAGAAGTACTAATGGGCCTCGGACCCAGAGGCCTGTCAGGAACCTCTATAAATAGAGGGGTGGGGGCGCCCTCGGGTTTACACCTTTTTGGCGAAACACATCTGTTGCGCCTCCCATGCCCTCGCCTGTTGCAACTTGCGGACCTAGCAGTCCGACTTGTGACACTTCCTCCCTGCACGTGTGGATACCTTGGAGGTGTTGTGCCTGCAGCATTTGGACGAGCCACCGACGAGCTACGATGAGCCGCCGACGAGCCACGACGAGCCGCCGACGAGCCACGATGAGCCAATGACGAGCCGCGGCACAAGGGCGATCTTGCTGCACGTGGATGAGCTGCTGAGGAGCTGTTGGACGTCGACGTGATCGACTATGTACGACTACGCTGATCGACTTCACTGCATCGACGCGAATCTACATCTTCCACATCAGTGCGTCGAGTGGTAATCCCGTGATCCTTATACGGTAGTTTTCCTGGTTTACGCGGTAGAAAATTTTGATTTGCGCTAGTGTAGCCTACCTCGTATTCCAACACATCTTCCACGAGCGAAGCAAGCACATCAGAGTGAAGTACCACTTCATCCGAGGTTTCTTGGAGGAAGGGAGCGTCGGGGCGAACTATACCAACACCAAGGATCAACTCGCCGACCTCCTCACCAACTCCCTTTGAAGGATCAAGTTTCAAGAACTTTGCTCTAGGATTGGGATGGTCCAGCTACCACTCAAGACATGCAAGACTTGAGGGGAGATTGATAGACTAAGTCATGTGTGTGTTGGGTATGCTATCTATCTATCTATGTGCCTGTGTGCACCTTATCTACTTAGATGGTCTTTAGATTTTTTGCTTAGCTTCTAAGCCACCTACCCATGGTTGGCCTATTTGTACCCCAAATTGCCCCTTTGTGGGTGTTGATAATATAAAAAATCATTTTGGGCCAACAATGGCAAAGGAGGCCTGAATCAGCCTCAAGACAATGCGCCTCGGCAACGACCGCGTGTGGAAGGCGAAGGCGCAGTTGCTTCACCGTGAGTACGAGGTGATCATCTTCCATGATGGCGAGGCTATTGAGGACTTCATGCTCTGGCTCACGATGATGGTGAGCCAACTGGGGTCACTTGGTGACACCATCAGTGAGGAGGAGGCTGTCGCCAAGTTCCTACGGGTCATGCCCTTGCGATTCACCCAAATCGCAATGTAAATCAAGACGCTGCTTGAAATGAGCGAGCTCACAATTGAAGACATCGAGGGATGGCTCAAGGCAGTCAAGGACCGCATCGTGGAGGCGCTGGTGCACACATCCTCCAGTGGCCAATTGCTGCTCACCAAGGAGCAGTGGGTAGCATGCATGCACGAGCAGAAGATAGGGGAGGGGTCCTCTGTTTCGCATGGTGGCGGTGGTGGCGGATGCAGAAGAGGATGTAGCAAGACAAGGAAGAAAGGAGGTAGCGGCGGCAAAGAAGGCAGTGGCAATGGTGGCAGCGGCAGCCACATCAGCAAGGACCAATGCCTGAACTGCAGCAAAATTGGGCACTGTGCCCAAGATTTCAAGTAGCTGCACCGCCAAGACCGCGCGCACCTGGCTCATGAAGACGAGGAGGAGCCTGCCTTCCTGATGGTGTAGGTGTGTGCCCTTAGCGATGGGGTTGAGGAAGTCCCGCTCGCACGTGTTGTGCTTGACAAAAGGCACGTGTAGGTCAACCTCAGACGTGAAGGCGTTAGAACAGAGCGGCGTTACCTTGACTCCGACGTGAGCAACCACATGACGGGGAACAGAGAGGCCTTCTCCAAGCTCGACACCAGCATCATCGGCACGGTCAAGTTCGGCGAAAACTTTGGAATGACATCCAAGGCCATGGACGGTCTTGTTAAACTGCAAGTCCGGCAAGCACCACGCAGTGATGGACGTCTACTTCATCCCCATGCTCCGCAGCAACATTGTCAGCATTGGCCAATTGGATGAGCAAGGCTACCAGGTGCTGATTGACAGTGGAGTTCTCCGCATCTGCTACCGCGAGCACAAGTTGCTTGCCAAGGTGGAGCACACCAAGAACCGGCTCTACATTCTAGAGCTCACCATCGAGCAGCTGGTGTGCCTATCGGCAAGGCAAGATGACAAGGCGTGGTGATGGCACGCGCGTTTCGAACACCAGAGCTTCGACGCGCTCACAAGCCTAGTGCGCCATGGCATGGTCCATGGGCTGTAGCTTATCAAGCATGTGGGCGAGCTATGCAATAGCTACCTCGCCGGCAAGCAGCGGCGCGCCCTGTTCCCCAAGACGGTGAGTTACCATGAGCAGGACCTGCTGGAGCTCGTGCACGGGGATTTGTCTAGGCAGGACCTGCTTGAGCTCGTGCACGGGGATTTGTCTAGGCCAATCACGTAGGCAACACATGGCAGAAGGCACTTCTTCCTCCTCGTCGACGAAAGTAGTAGATACATGTGGTTGACACTGCTGTCATCCAAGGACAAGGCAGCGACGGCCATCTGGCACTTCAAGACATGCATGAACGCAAGATAGGGAAGAAGCTCAAGGTGCTGCAGGCTGATCGTGGTGGGGAGTTCACCTCGATCGAGTTCACCCAATACTGCGTGGAGGTGGGAGTTGGACAACACCTCACAACACCGTACTCACCGCAGCAAAATGGCGTGGTTGAACGGCAGAATCAGACCATTGTTTGGATGGCCAGGAGCATGCTGAAGGCAAAGCAGATGCCGACAGCTTTTTGGGGTGAGGCAGGGAGCACAGCGGTGTTTATCTTGAACCGCTCGCTGACGAAGAGCTTGAAGGGTACAACTCTATTCGAGGAATGGCATGGGCGAAAGCCCAACATCTCCTTCCTCCGGATGTTTGGCTGCGTCGAGCATGTGAAAGTGACAAAGTCGGGGATGAAGCAGCTCAATGACAGGAGCACACTGATGGTGTTCCTAGGCTACGAGCATGGGAGCAAGGCCTACATGCTCTATGATCCAAAGGCACAACACGTCGCCGTGTCGTGTGATGTCATCTTTGATGAGGCGGCGAGCTAGGACTAGGAGTCTAGTGGCATGGAGGAAATAGCCAGTGGCAGCAGAAGCCATTTCACTGTCCAGTACGTAGAGTACCACGATGGCGGCAGAGAAGAAGAGGCAGCAGAAAATCAAGGAGAGGCCTCCCCTATTCTAGGAACAAGGGAAGCCACACCACCACCATCCCCAGGAGGGGGATCCCCTACCCTAGGAACAGCGGAAGCAACTCCAATAGCATTGCCTACCAAGCAGGCAACCCCCGCCTCCATGACATCAAGCTCTGACTCATCAATTCGCTTCGTCTCTCTACTAGCAAACATGTCATCGTACGTCGACACCGAGCATGATGGCAGGCCACTATGATTCCGGGTGGTGGATGACATCGGTGGGGATGAGAGTCCGCCCGGGCTAACAGCCCACAAGCTGGATGATCTTGAGCTACACCTAGGCAGCGCTAAGGAGCCGCCCAATTTCATGGTAGCAGAGTAGGAGAAGTGCTGGTGGGCCGCGATGTTGGAGGAGATGGCATCAATTGAGGAAAACAAGACCTGAGAGCTCATTGATGCACCAATTGGGTGCCATCCGATTGGATTGAAGTAGGTCTTCAAGGGGAAGCACAATGAGCAGGGTACGGTGGTGCGACACAAGGCCTCGCTCATTGCGAAGAGCTTCATGCAGCATGAAGGGATTGATTTTGAGGAAGTGTTTGTGCCCATCGCATGAATGGAGTCTGTACAACTCTTGCTTGTGCTGGCAGTGGCGCAAACACTGGCGGTGGTGAAGGATTGGAGCGTCCATCACCTGGACATGAAGTCTGCATTCCTCAACAGGGATCTCACAGAGGAGGTCTACGTGCAGCAGGCGCCGCGCTTTACCATCATTAGCTAGGAGCACAAGGTGCTCCACCTATGCAAGGCTCTGTACGGGCTTTGACAGGCGCCGCGCTCATGCAGCATGAAGCTGGATGTCAGCCTCGTGTCGCTCAGCTTCTCCAAGTGCGCCAACGAGCATGCACTATACACGTGACGGTCAAGGCGGGGCCTGCTGATCGTCGACGTGTACGTGGATGACCTCACCATCACCAGAGAGCAGGAAGAAGACACGGAGGAGTTCAAGCATGAGATGAAGTGGTTGTTTCGCATTTGCGACCTTTGCCTGCTCACCTACTACCTCAGCATTGAGGTGGAACAGAGCAAGGGCGCGATCACGCTGCGCTAGAGATCCTACGCGAAGAAGCTCCTGGAGTGAGGCAGTTTGATCGATTGCAACTCATGTCAGACGCCTATGGAGGAGAAGATCAAGCTCTCCAAGGAAAGCATGGCGGGAAGGGTGAACGTGACGCAGTATTGGAGCATCACCAGCGGGTTGTGCTACCTCATGCACACACGGCCGGACATCAAGTTCGTTGTGAGCTACTTGAGCCGATTTATGGAGAATCCATGTGAGGACCATGCCACCGCCGTCAAGAGAGTCCTCCGCTATGTGGTCAAAACCATTGGACATGGCATCGTCTACCGAGGTGGAGTGGAGGAAGAACGCTAGAACTGACTGGATTCAGTGATAGTGACATGGCCGGAGATGTTGATGGGCGGAAGAGCAGGACAGGCATGCTGTTCGTCATCAATTCCTACCCTATCTCCTGACAAATGTAGAAGCAACGAGTTATCACGCTATCAATCTATGAGGCTGAATACATTGCCACGACGATGACATGCTGCCAAGGAATTTGGCTGGGACAGCTATTGCAAGAGCTCACCGGAGAAAAGCTCTGCACACTGGTCCTGAAGGTGGACAACAAGTCCGCCATTGTATTGGCAAAGAACCCCATCCTCCATGACTGAATCAAACACATCGATACCAAGTATCACTACATCAGAGACTACGTTGATGGAGGATGGATCAAGCTCGAGTATGTCGAGACTGCTCGACAGCTCAGGGACATCCTCAACAAGCCACTCAGGCGTCTTTGGCTCTAGGAGTTGAGGATCAAGATTGGTGTTGAAGAGATCAAGCAAGAGCCTCACAACTAGGGGAAGATTTGTTAAATTAATTGCTCAGATCTTAAGCTAATCTCTTCCTTTTGCAAAAGTCAATGGAGCAGGTAGAGCTCCTTGGCCTGCTACTGTCTACCGTATATGGCAGCAGTGCAATGAGTAGAAGGGTAAGAATGCCCTATCAAGTATTGTACTAAGTAGTAGGCAGTTGGAGTAGGTAGTTGGCAGAAGTACTGATTCTAGTATGTACTCTAGTTTGACTTTGGTTTCTATAAGAAGTAGAAGAGCAGCTGCGGCTCATTAGTTCAGCAGCACCAATTGTTT
Organism: Setaria italica; assembly: GCF_000263155.2. Taxonomy (NCBI): domain Eukaryota; kingdom Viridiplantae; phylum Streptophyta; class Magnoliopsida; order Poales; family Poaceae; genus Setaria; species Setaria italica. Next base: position 9,018,821 of record NC_028456.1, on the reverse strand, counting down.
CAGTGTGTGTGCTCTACTCTCTATCTCCTTCCTTTACCTCTAACATATGTGTGTGTGAGTGTGGCTGTGAGTACAGGGAACTCACCTTGGCCATTGCCAATACAAAGTAGAATCTATAGCTACATTTGATTAGAAAATTTGATGCTCCCTTCCTATGTATCGCATTGCCCATTGGTTTAACAGTTTGACACAATTTAATAGTTTGCCCATTGGCTTATTGAAATGAACACTGAGGACCAATGGTGGTCACCCTTTGATGATGAGTGATTGACAATGTTGTGTTGGAATGATGTTGCTCTTGGCTTGTGATGTGCAGGTGTAGGATGCGGTGTGACGGCCGACGGCATGCGGTAAGTGAAAGGTTCATGCCGATGGACCAAGGGCGGTGAAGGATGAATGCGAGTAGGCTTGGACCGATGGACCCGAGGAGTCCGGGTGGAGTCATAGGCGATCCACATGGTGCACAGAAGAGCAAGAGAACATGACAAGATGAAGACGGCGTCGATCGAGTCAAGCGGGACGGAGGCGAGTCAAGTAGGCGGCCCAGGAGCCGGGAGTGAAAGACTTGGAGGCGTCAAAGACTTGGCGGAGACCGTACACGCATCAACATCAAGGAGGTTGCATGGTGGCCAAGCAAAGATGGACGGTTTGGGTGGTTTGGGCCTCAAAACCACCATGCAGGCAGGTTTGCCAGTTTGGGCCTCAAAACTGGGGGCAAGCCTGGTGCGACCGGAGCTTCGAGAAGGAGGGCACGTGACATCATTGCGAAGCTTGCGTTGAGGCGAAGCAAAGTCATGAAGGTGGCGTGTCCGTCCGATGAGCACAGAAAAACTTGGACCAAAATGCCCCTGCGTGGGTAGTTGTCCTAGTTGTAGTTGTAGGGGTAGTTCACTCATTCGTCCTGGACTATAAATAGGGATGGGGGCCTGGTTATTTCAGCACCTCTTCTACCTCTTTCTTAGTAGGGAATTATCCTTAGATTAGAGTCTAGTCTCTTTCTCTCTCTAGTTTATCTCTCTAGAGGTCCTCGGATGATTTGAGCACCTATCCATGTAATTGAACTAAAGTTTGTTGCGGGAATGGAGGCCCTAACCTCCTCGTGTCCTCTGGGATTTAGGGGATGATCTCTTTATGCAATTCACGTTTGTGTTCTTCGCGTTCTTGTTTCTTCCTCTTCTTCACCTCTCACATTTTTGTTCGATTCATGATTTGTGGGATGTTTTGAATCTAACCGATTGATTTGAAGTGAACTAGGACGTGAGTTGATCCCTTCCACCAAAGGATTCCGATTGAAACCTCACGAGTTCATAGATCGGAGCGATTCAAGTTTCGGGGTTGAAAGTGGTGTTCTTGACAAGATTTGAATTTTCCGTAGATTGACAAATCTTTGAGCGATGATCTCTTAGGAGTAGCTTCTCTAATTCCTTGTGATACCTTGCTTCGATTTTGATGGAAGTTGGTGTTGTTTTGGTCGTGAATCGGGAAAATTTGTGTTCGTGAGTTTCTGGGGAGGACACTATCTTGAAGCATGTAGACCGTTCGCCTGGTCCGGACCGTCCGGCTCTCTTGCCACAGACCGTCCGCATTTCGTCCGCAGACTGACAGAGACTGTCTCCCTGGTCCGGACCATCCGGTCCTGTTGCTGCGGACCGTCCGCCCTAGGCACGCAGAAACTGTCCCGGCCGATGCAGTGTTCTTGTTCTTGAGTTGATCTATCATAGTTTTCGCTCGGATTGTTTCTCGAGGATCTCGTTGTGTTTATTGGTCAATACCATAGACACTCAGTCACCTAGTTAGCTCGTGGATCTCTCAACTTCCGCTAGTTTGGATTTGGGGTTTGATTTTGGGATAGCAGACTAAGTTTTTGAAAGAAATTTTTGAGGCTCCGATTCACCTCCCTCTGGTCGCCATTTCGGTCCTTCAAACACAGTGAAAACAAAAACTAAAATTCCATTGCACGCCATTAATTCTAAGAAGGAAAAAAAAGAAATGCAGTACTCACACAACAAGTTCTGTTCTACATTGTTGATAAGCTTTCAGATCAAATGTTTTCTAAGAAGTTTTGATAAGTCACGAGTGGTTCACTTACTTCAGCCTTCCAAATAACCATGACCAAAATCAGAGTCCGGAGCGCCGTCCCAAACAGCATGCCTGCCAGCACAGCAGTGTCACAAAAATCTAAGTAAATCTTGTGATGACACTCTATCAAATTTCAAACTCTAAATCATAGACCATTATAGAAACCATATACAAGTGAAAAAGAAATTGTTCTTCCAGTACATTCACCTCAATATTTTGAAGCATTTGATCTCAACCATTCAGAAACAGCACTACTGCTGAGAAAACCATTCATGGTCTCTCACTGCCTCAATGTATTAGTTGTCATAGACATCTTACCACGAAATTTCCATCCTTTTCGAATTGCCAAGCATGAACTTCTTCAAAACATTGTTTTAACGAAAGTGCATCTTCCCTTTTTCTTCATGTGTAATTTCCTTAGCCTAGAGACAAGATCCTTATTAGAAGTTACTGAGATTAATGCACATGCAGGAAGTAAAAAGAAACAATAGTGAATCAGATAAAATCATGGTTGTAAAGAAAGCTTACGGTTAGCAATCTTGTCTTGTGATTCGTCCTTCAAGCACAATGGCAATGGTCACATGTAGTTGCTGGTCTCAATCTCGGTGCTGCCGGAATCCATTGGCCCAATCTGAAAGGAACCTCTGGTTCTGCAAGGTTTGAATGGTTGCAGCTAACATCATTTTCTCCCATTAAAAATTCATAGCCAAGAAAATGATGTAATTGTCTCAGCGTACTCTCAATTTACTAAGCAGGAATCCATATGCTTATAAACTACTCCCTTACTTATGTCACTTTGTAATAAAAAAATATAACTCAATTCCTTTAGTTGGGTGTTGCTTTACCAGAAATCAAAGAAATATTCTAAGCTTCAGCTTTAAAAAACTAATAAAAAACAATGGCAATCCTAGTTCGCATCTACTCTTAATTTACTTACGTGAGAATATCTATTGAATTGTAGAAACTTACCGGATGAGAATTAAGATCTTTTATTGCTTGTCCATATCTCCAAGTTTCAGATACGATAGCTCCAGCTGAGTTTTGGATGTCAATTTTAGAAGGCATGCTAGATAAAGAGCTGTAGTTAAGTGGACTCTTCGTAGTGGAAGAATTACTTCTCAATTAAAGGATCACTCTAGATAATTTGAACCACTAAGAACTGGAACGTTGGAAAATTACCTCATAACATCAGCATTCCCAAGTCTAAATAAAAAACAATCCTGCCCTATCCTCACGCGCTTCTTCCATCTCTGCTTTCAACACAGCTATTGGCAGATCGGACAGGACCTTAATTTTCTTCATTAGTAAAAATGAGAACAGCTAGTATTACATGGATATCATGGAAACGAAGAAATTAAAAAAAGAAGGGGAAAGCACACATCCGGCAATCAATTCATGTGGCCAAAGAGCATTCATGCACATATGCGCACAAATAAAAATCTCCATATGTCATGTCTAACCACTTTTTGGTGTATTAAGAAGGAAAAGTATACTGCACACACAACTTCTAACAGATGACGATATTGAAGATCATGTGCATATAGAAGAAAGCGAGGTATTTCAAATTTTATTCAACATGGTATGCCCGGAGAGCGAGTTTAAAATTTTTCGGGTTATAGCGAACTGGCGTAAGAATGAACAACAGCTACAACAAACATGGCATATGTTCAGCACAGATCTCCTCCCTCACCAGATCTAGTTGTTCCTTGATCTGTATCAACACCTTGGCATAAGTTCCATCCTCTGAGATTGACACACAAAGCAAACAATTGTTGCATGCTAATATGATCAAACCAAGTGTAAGGCCTTACTCTTCCCCAATCATTCTAGTTAAGAAAAAGGATGGCACTTGGAGATTGTATGTTGATTACAGGCAGCTCAACTTCAACACAATGGAAAACAAGTACCCCATTCCAAAAATAGAAGATTTACTGGATGAGTTGTTTGCAGCACAAATCTTCACAAAAATAGATTTAAAATCTGGTTATCATCAAATGAAAATGAAAGATGAAGATATCCACAAAACAACATTTACCACTCACATAGGATACTTTGATTATGTAGTCATGCCCTTTGGGTGAACGAATGCCCCAACTACATTTCAGACTCTGATGAATATTGTGCTATCTGATTTTCTAAGGAAGTTTGCATTGGTATTCTTTGATGGCATCTTGATTTATAGCAAGTCCTTAGCTGATCATGTCTCTCACCTTAGATCGATCCTAGAAGTTTTGAGGCAGAACAAATTATATGCCAAGCTTAGCCAATGTACATTTGCTCAATTTGAAATAGAGTATCTAGGACATGTTATAAGTACACAAGGAGTTGCTACTGATCCAACAAGGATTTCCATTATCCAGCAATGGCCAACTTCAAGTTGTGTAACTGAGTTGAGGGCATTCTTGGGATTAGCAGGCTACTACAGAAGATTTATCAAAGGTTATGGTATAATCCGTAGACTACTATTCAATGCTCTTAAGAAGAATGCTTTTTCGTGGACTAATTCACAATAGACAACATTCTTACAGTTGAAACAAATTATGTCCACTCCACGTGTGTTGGCTTTGCTAGATTTCAGTCAGCCATTTGTATTGGAGGTAAATGCAAGTGGTTTAGGCATAGGAGCAGTACTTGTGCAGAATGGCAGGCCGATATCCTTTCTTAGTAGGACATTGGGACAAAAAGGTGCAGCTTCTTCAACTTATGAAAAAGAGGCAATGACTATTCTAGAAGCTTTGAGAAAATTGAAACACTACTATGCTAGCACTTTAGTTGTCATTAAAATTGATCAGCACAGCTTAAAGTGCATTCAAGATCGAAGATTGGTTGAAGGTGTTCAACATAAATTATTAATTAAATTGAGTTCCCTTGTGATTTGGTTTACTTCTAGTTCGATTCCTTTCTCATGTGCCAAGTTCTTGATAAAGGTATCCAAAGCTCAGCATCCTTGGCCGGATCCAAACCAATTCCAGAGCCAAATCTCTCAGATTTTGTCCGATTGGCAGGGTCGCTGGTTGTTTTGACTCATCCATATAAAATCCCACCCACCCACATTTGAATACGGACAAGATCCTGAGGATTGAGTACCCATAAGTTGTTTGCTTTATCATCACGCCTAACTTTGAGTCTGTTCTTGTATAAACTTGTATAAAATGTGCTTGGGATCTAATTCCGTGGAGGAGTTGGTGGGACATTCTCTTTGGTTAGGGTTGCAAGACTTGTTCTTGTTGGAGGTATGCCCTAGAGGCAATCATAGAGATGATGATATTCCATTTGTATCCATGATTTGTATATTGTGTTCATTGAATATCCATTAAAGGCTACTTGAATTGATTTGCAATTATGTGAATTGTATGTGAAACTCTTTACTTGTATGGTTATTCTAAAGTTGTCCCTAGTCGGAGTTCATGTGAGGACACACATGAATATTAGACTAGCACATGTATTAGTTGATGACTATGTTTCACAAGTCATGAACATGGAGATGTTGAACTAATAATGTGGACACATGTGGAGACATGTGTTAGGACTGACCCAACACGAGAAGTAGTTCTCTCTTTAAACAACATATACGCTTTGTCCTTAGACCTGAGATTGTCGCATGTATTCTAGATGTGGATCGACCTACTTAGGGGCTATCAAACGCTACGCCGTAACAGGGTAGTTATAAAGGTAGCTTTCGGGTTTGTCAAGAAGCATGCTATGAGACATGGTCAATCAAGATGGGATTTGCCCCTCTCTGATTGAGAGTGATATCTCTGGGCCCCTCGAGTGATCGGATCCGAAAATGCATGGCCATGCTACGTACGGTTAAGAGTTAACCTACAAAGGGATTCCGAATCACAGGATCAAGAAAGAGCGGTCAGCTTGAAGCTAGACCAAATATCGTGAGGCAAAGGGAATAGCATGTATATTATGTTGTGATGGTTCGTCTGATATGATCTTCGTATGCGTATAGGAGTTGGCACGTCTTGCTAGAGGCCGCTACCGACTATTGGGCCGAGTAGGAGTACTCGGGCCATGTCTATACGTATCCGAACCCATAGGGTCACACACTTAAGGGGCTGGAAGCCCAATTCGGATCTGATCCGAGTTGGATTAGGTTTAGGAGTGCTAATGGGCCTCGGATCCAGAGGCCCATCAGGAACCTCTATAAATAGAGGGGTGGGGGCGCCCTAGGGTTTACACCTTTTGGCTGAACACACTTGCCGCGCCTCCCACGCCCTCGCCTGTTGCAACTCGCGGATCTAGCAATCCGGCTTGCGACGCTTCCTCCCTGCACGTGTGGATACCTTGGAGGTGTTGCGCCTGCAGCACTTGGACGAGCCATCGACGAGCCGCCGATGAGCCACGACGAGCCGACGACGAGCCGCGGCACCGGAGGCGATCTTGCTGTGCACGTGGACGAGCTGCTGAGGAGCCGATGGACGTGATCGTCTACGTACGACTACGTTGTTCGACTACGTACGACTACGTGATCGTCTTCACTGCACCGACGCATATCTACATCTTCCGCACCAGTAGTGCGTCGAGTGGTAATCCCGTGATCCTTATACGGCAGTTCTTCCTGGTTATACGCGGTAGAAATTTTGATTTGCGCTAGCGTAGCCTACCTCGTATCCCAACAGTGGTATCAGAGCCGTAGCTGCTTAGTTTTGGATTCGGGATGTGTGCATATGGAGATATGCGAGTTCTCTGTTTGATCTATGCCCTGATTTCGTGACCTTGCTGCAATGGTAGTGTAACGACATACTCCTACCGGTCGGTTTCCGCCATCGGAGTTAAGTGATACACGTAAATCCAGTTGCAGTGAGGGAAGATCAATATGATTGGTCAAATCGAGATCCAGGGTCATACGCCAGGCGCATTAGATGTGCAATGGTAGATGGGATCTACTGCCGGGGTCGGGATTTTGCCGTATGCGTATGCTTCGGTAAATCAGCCGTAACTTTTCGGTACGATCTCGGATCGAGGCGATTTCTATACGAAAATTGATCTACAGAAAAAGTTACACGTGAATTTCAACGGCTTTGCCGTTTTCGGCGACATTAGATTTGCCAAATTCGGCTTGGAAGATGGAGTTTCGGGCCTCCCAAGTTTGGAACGTTAGGACGCCTAACTCTCTTTTGCAGGATGTATGTATATATCTTGTGATCAGTATGGCCCCCTTGTGTATGTGATGCATGTGTGTAACTAATTCGTGACCTGCGTGTCGCGCGTACGGCAACACGGCAGGAGCCATATGTGTTGTCACTTTATTGTATTTAATGGTCTGCGTACCAATCTGTGATGATCCAAGCAACTATGTAATCTTCATTACTAGATTCTTTACTAGCTATTAGGCGTAATAGCATGCTCTAGTTCTTGGAGGACTCATCACCAGGAGGATGGCGCACATGGAACATGGAGATGGAGATCACCATGGTGAACAGGTTCTATGGAGATGGAGATCACCATATGAAAACGGGTCATACTGTGTCACAAGCTGTGTGAATGCTATTCTGTTTATGTTTTACTTTCTGCATGCTGTGATGTTAGAAGTAGAACGATCCCTCACAAAGTTTAAGTTAGTATGCCCTCCCAACTAAAACTTGCACCGTCCCATGTCTTGTACAATTAGTGGTGGGTCTATGAAATTAGGGTGCCACTAGTTTTCCTTGACTAGACGGGTTTGTGTCGGACACTTACACGCATAAGGGTTGGTTTGCTTAACGAGGTCATCTTAACGGTTAAGGACCTTGGGGCATAAAGGTTGGGCGCCGAGACATAGAGATGTCACCCAACAACAGGAGTCATATGTGATATGATTAGCAAAAGTTGCTTACCGATCTACCTCGTTTGCTAGCGGTGATGCTAAAGCTCACTAGTAGACTTGTTAGTTGTGGATCCTGAATCACTAAGTTTCAATAGAGGGATATTGATTTTAGTGGGAGTAGATTCTGTTAAAATAGTTTAATGTAATTTGCTCTATCATGGATACGTTTGTCTTAGTGTATTTTGCATTACTTTTGTTGTAGATTAAATGGCACCTAGCAACACCACCACATCTTTTGCTTTGCGTTCGGTCCTTGAGAAGGACAAGTTGAATGGAACAAACTACTCGGATTGGATCCGCAACCTGAGAATTGTTCTCAGGGCTGAGAAAAAGGAAGATGTTCTAGACAACCCACTACCAGAAGAACCTGCTAAGGATGCACCCGCTGCTGCTAAGAATGCTTACAAGAAAGCATGTGATGCTAACCTTGAAGTAAGCTGCCTTATGCTTGCTTGCATGAAACCCGAGCTGCAGATGCAGTTCGAAACAAATCATGAGGCTCACAATATGATCGTGGCGCTTAGAGACATGTTCCAAACACAGGCCAGGACTGAAAGGTTCAATGTGTCTAAGGCCTTTGTTGAGAGCAAGCTAGCAGAAGGCGCAGCAGTAGGACCACACGTGATCAAGATGGTTGGTTACACTCAACGGTTGGAGAAGCTAGGCTTCCCACTGGGCCAAGAGTTGGCCACTGATTTCATTCTTTCGTCTCTTCCTCCTAGCTATGGGAACTTCATCTCGAACTACCATATGCATGGGACGGAGAAGGGTCTGAATGAGCTGTGTGGTATGCTCAAGACAGCAGAGGCTGACATTAAGAAAAGCGCTAGTACCAGCCATGTGATGGCGATACAGAACAAGCCCAGCTTTAAGAAGAAGGGCAATTCTTGGAAGAAGAAGGGCAAGGTTGGAACGTCCAAGCCAAACCCACCGCCCAAGGTTAAAGCTGGACCTGGACCTGCTCCAGATAAAGAGTGCTTTTACTGTCATGAACTTGGTCACTGGAAGAGAAACTGCAAGCAGTACCTAGCTTCGTTGAAGAACGGCGGAAGTAAGAGTACTTCTACCTCAGGTACGCTTGTTGTTAATGTTATAGACAACATATTTCTCGCTGATACAGTTATTAATTCTTGGGTATTTGATACCGGATCGGTTGCTCATATTTGCAATTCGATGCAGGGAATGATAAGAAGTAGAAGCGTGGAAAGAGGAGAAGTTGATTTCCGCGTGGGCAATAATGCAAGAGTTGCTGCTTTGACCGTCGGGACGATGCAACTCCACCTCCCGTCAGGATTTATTATGGAGTTGAATAATTGTTATTTTGTTCCTAGTTTAAGTCGAAACATTTTGTCTCCTTCATGTTTGATGAGGGATGGTTATTCATTTGCGAGTGAAAACAATGGTTGTGTGATCTCTAAGAATAATATGTTTATGGCTTTTGCACCCATTGTGAATGGATTATTTGTTTTAAATCTTGATGGTTCACCTGTCTGTAATGTAAGTGCTAAAAGGCCTCGGCCTAATGATTTGAGTCCTACCTACTTGTGGCATTGTCGTTTGGGTCATATAAGTGATAAGCGCATCAAGAAGCTCCATTCTGATGGACTTCTAACTTCGTTTGATTTTGAATCATACGAGACATGTGAGGCTTGCTTGCTAGGCAAGATGACCAAGACGCCTTTCACAGGATTTCCTGAGAGAGCAGTAGACTTGTTGGAACTCGTACATAGTGATGTATGCGGACCAATGAGCACGACGGCTAGAGGAGGATTCCAATACTTCATAACTTTTACTGATGATTTTAGTAGATATGGCTATGTCTACTTAATGAGGCACAAGTCTGAAACCTTTGAAAAGTTCAAGGAATTTCAGAATGAAGTTGAAAATCAGCGTGGCAAGAAAATTAAGGCCTTACGATCTGATCGTGGAGGCGAGTATTTGAGCCACGAGTTTAGCAATCATCTAAAGAGTTGCGGAATTGTTCCACAACTTACGCCGCCTGGAACACCTCAGAGAAACGGTGTGTCCGAGCGACGTAATCGAACTTTGTTAGACATGGTTCGATCAATGATGAGCCAGTCGGACCTACCGTTGTCATTTTGGGGATACGCTCTAGAAACAGCAGCTTTCACACTAAATAGGGTACCATCTAAATCCGTAGTTAAGACACCATATGAGATATGGACTGGAAAGGTTCCCAGTTTGTCTTTTCTAAAGATTTGGGGATGTGAAGTGTTTGTCAAGCGACTTCAGTCGGACAAGATCACACCCAAGTCGGATAAGTGCATTTTCGTGGGATATCCAAAGGAAACTTTGGGATATTATTTCTACAACCGATCAGAAGGCAAAGTGTTTGTCGCTCGGAACGGGGTTTTCCTAGAGAAAGAGTTTCTCAAAGGAGAAAAGAGTGGAAAGACAGTGCATCTTGAAGAAGTTCAAGATGAGCCAATCGGGCAAGAATCAATGAGTGATGCTAACGTAGCAGAACAAGTTGAGATACCCATGGCAAGAGAAGCACCGCCACAACCACGAAGGTCGGCAAGGCTCCGCGAAATGCGAGAAATATTATTGTTGGACAATGATGAGCCTGCGACATATGCAGAAGCAATGATGGACCCAGACTCCGAAAAATGGCAGAGTGCCATGCAATCCGAAATAGAGTCCATGGGAGACAATCAAGTTTGGAACTTGGTTGACCCGCCTGATGGTGTTAAAGCCATAGAGTGCAAGTGGATCTATAAGAAGAAAAAGGACATGGATGGAAATGTTCACATCTATAAAGCACGACTTGTCGCAAAAGGTTTTCGACAAGTTCAAGGAGTTGACTACGACGAGACCTTCTCGCCCGTAGTGATGCTTAAGTCCATTCGGATTATTCTAGCTATAGCTGCATATTTCGATTATGAGATATGGCAGATGGATGTCAAGACAGCTTTCCTGAATGGAAACCTAGCTGAGGACGTGTATATGATACAGCCCGAGGGTTTTGTCGATCCGAAAAATGCTGGAAAGGTATGCAAGCTTCAGAGATCCATTTATGAATTGAAGCAAGCATCTAGGAGTTGGAACATTCGTTTTGATGAAGTGGTCAAAGGGTTTGACTTCACCAAGAACGAAGAAGAGTCTTGTGTTTACAAGAAGGTTAGTGGGAGCTCTGTAGTATTTCTAATCTTATATGTGGATGACATATTACTGATTGGAAATAACATTCCTATGCTTGAGTCCGTAAAGACTTCACTGAAAAATAGTTTTTCGATGAAGGACTTAGGGGAAGCGGCATATATTCTGGGCATTAAGATCTATAGAGATAGATCGAGAAGGCTTATAGGTTTGAGCCAAGATACTTATATTGACAAAGTGTTGAAGCGGTTCAGCATGGAAGAGGCAAAGAAAGGGTTCTTGCCTATGTCACATGGCATACATCTCAGCAAGACTCAGTGTCCTTCGACTGCTGATGAGCGGGATCGCATGAGTAGAGTACCATATGCCTCGGCTATTGGATCTATCATGTATGCAATGATAAGTACTCGCCCAGATGTTTCATATGCGCTAAGTATGACAAGCAGACACCAATCTGATCCAGGTGAGAGTCACTGGACAGCGGTGAAAAACATTCTTAAGTACTTGAGAAGGACTAAAGATATGTTCCTCGTCTATGGAGGTCAGGAGGAGCTCGTTGTAACAGGTTACACCGATGCTAGTTTCCAAACCGACAGAGATGATTCAAAGTCACAATCAGGATTTGTGTTCACACTGAATGGTGGTGCTGTTAGTTGGAAGAGTTCCAAGCAGGAGACGGTGGCCGATTCTACGACGGAAGCCGAGTACATCGCGGCTTCGGAAGCCGCGAAGGAAGGTGTTTGGATTAGGAATTTCCTCATTGAGCTTGGTGTGTTCCCGAATGCGTCCAGCCCATTGAATCTCTACTGTGATAACAATGGGGCAATTGCGCAAGCAAAGGAGCCAAGGAACCACCAGAAGAACAAACACGTAATGCGGCGATTTCATCTCATTCGAGACTTTATTAACCGGGGTGAGATCAAGATATGCAAAATACACACGGATCTGAACATTTCTGATCCGTTGACAAAACCACTCCCGCAGGCTAAGCATGATGTGCATGTAAGAGCTATGGGTATTAGGTACCTTCTAGATTGACTCTAGTGCAAGTGGGAGACTGTTGGAGGTATGCCCTAGAGGCAATCATAGAGATGATGATATTCCATTTGTATCCATGATTTGTATATTGTGTTCATTGAATATCCATTAAAGGCTACTTGAATTGATTTGCAATTATGTGAATTGTATGTGAAACTCTTTACTTGTATGGTTATTCTAAAGTTGTCCCTAGTCGGAGTTCATGTGAGGACACACATGAATATTAGACTAGCACATGTATTAGTTGATGACTATGTTTCACAAGTCATGGACATGGAGATGTTGAACTAATAATGTGGACACATGTGGAGACATGTGTTAGGACTGACCCAACACGAGAAGTAGTTCTCTCTTTAAACAACATATACGCTTTGTCCTTAGACCTGAGATTGTCGCATGTATTCTAGATGTGGATCGACCTACTTAGGGGCTATCAAACGCTACGCCGTAACAGGGTAGTTATAAAGGTAGCTTTCGGGTTTGTCAAGAAGCATGCTATGAGACATGGTCAATCAAGATGGGATTTGCCCCTCTCTGATTGAGAGTGATATCTCTGGGCCCCTCGAGTGATCGGATCCGAAAATGCATGGCCATGCTACGTACGGTTAAGAGTTAACCTACAAAGGGATTCCGAATCACAGGATCGAGAAAGAGCGGTCAGCTTGAAGCTAGACCAAATATCGTGAGGCAAAGGGAATAGCATGTATATTATGTTGTGATGGTTCGTCTGATATGATCTTCGTATGCGTATAGGAGTTGGCACGTCTTGCTAGAGGCCGCTACCGACTATTGGGCCGAGTAGGAGTACTCGGGCCATGTCTATACGTATCCGAACCCATAGGGTCACACACTTAAGGGGCTGGAAGCCCAATTCGGATCTGATCCGAGTTGGATTAGGTTTAGGAGTGCTAATGGGCCTCGGATCCAGAGGCCCATCAGGAACCTCTATAAATAGAGGGGTGGGGGCGCCCTAGGGTTTACACCTTTTGGCTGAACACACTTGCCGCGCCTCCCACGCCCTCGCCTGTTGCAACTCGCGGATCTAGCAATCCGGCTTGCGACGCTTCCTCCCTGCACGTGTGGATACCTTGGAGGTGTTGCGCCTGCAGCACTTGGACGAGCCATCGACGAGCCGCCGACGAGCCACGACGAGCCGCCGACGAGCCGCGGCACCGGAGGCGATCTTGCTGTGCACGTGGACGAGCTGCTGAGGAGCCGCTGGACGTGATCGTCTACGTACGACTACGTTGTTCGACTACGTACGACTACGTGATCGTCTTCACTGCACCGACGCATATCTACATCTTCCGCACCAGTAGTGCGTCGAGTGGTAATCCCGTGATCCTTATACGGCAGTTCTTCCTGGTTATACGCGGTAGAAATTTTGATTTGCGCTAGCGTAGCCTACCTCGTATCCCAACAGTTCTTGTGTAAAATTCCTCAACCAAATCCATGTCTCAGGTGGCGGTAGAATCTTCTATGGAACTACCAGGGAGGGTAATCAAACTGATTCCACAAGAAGGAGATGGTGAACACGGTTGAAGGTGGTGAGAAAGTATTGTACGCTACTGCTATGGAAGTGGATGGACTTCATCACACCCTGGACAAGTTCATGAAGGAACAAGATGCTCAGAACAAGTCAATCCAAGGAACTTTGGACAAAATTGTGAAGCTTTTTTATGATATTGCTGCACAAGCTACAGATCCAAATTTGCCAGATCAAGGCTCCAATTTTAGAGGTAAAAACATATATGTGCAACAACAGTCCATGAATTACTATGTGCCTCACCCACACAGTAGCAATGTACAAAAAGCTTTGCACTTTAGAGATGTTGCTCAGTTGCATAGCAAGCACATTTATAGAACACCACCCAATGCTAGAGCTCAAGTAGTTCATCCTAGCCATGATCAGTACCACCAGCAATATGTTTCTAATGAGGGTCAAGAAGAGGGGATGGAAGACTGTTATAATGAAGATTATGTTGATTATGAGCAAGACTGGATTGCCCATCCATGGAATATTCATGAGTTTGAAGAGCCATTCCCACAACAACCTATTCCTCAATCAAATATAGCCCATACAGCTCACCCTATAAAACTGCAGCAGCAACCTCAACAACACCAAAGACAATACCAACACCAAGCCAATGTCACTACACAACAACAGTTATCCAGAGACCATAGAGAAAAACAACAACCACCTCCAATTCCAAATTATAACCAACAGATGCAATTCCAGCACAGAGCAGTGGCAAGAGGACCAAAATTAAATTTTTCTAAATTCAATGGTGAAGACATGGATGGTTGGATCATGAAGGCTGAAAAGTACTTTGAGATGATTGGAGTTCCTAATAAGGATGGAGTCAAAATTGTTGTGTTGTATATCAATGGCAAGGCAGAATTTTGGTGGAGAAGTATCGGCTGTAATGCAAACAATCTACCTTGGCACAAATTCTGTAGGATGATCACTGACAGATTTAGTTTGGTCTCTGAATATGACATTGTGGATCAATTCTATAACTTGAAACAAGCGGACTCTGTGGTGGATTATGTTGATAGATTTGAAGAAATGGTGAGTATGGTAAAAAGACATAACGCTTCTATGTCTAACACTTACTTCATTTGCAGTTTCATTTCTGGCCTCAAAGATCACATCCAATACCACCTTCAATGCCATAGACCAATAGCTTTATCCCAGGCTTACTAGTATCCTAAGAGACTTGAACAGGCCACTCCTATCTTTAGAAAGTACAACACCTTTATTTCTAAAAACAAAGTACATAAATCTGAAGTAAAAGAGAAGGCTAACACAAACCCATCATTAGCTGAACTCAAGGTTGCTAGAAAATGTTTCAAATGCAGAGAGCCATGGGTCCCTGGTCATGGAAAAGTCTGTAAGGGCAAACAACTTTATTCTGTGATTTTGGTAGAAAATGTAGAAGGCACTAAAGAAGTAGCTATTGTGGAAGACAGTGATGAAACAGCAGAAACTGATCTGCAGAATACCAACACTATGGCAACTTACTAAATATCCATGCATACTTTAACAGGAACACCCTCTACCTCCAGAACATTCACATTGAAGCTGAAATTGGGCTCTAAGACAGCAATAGCACTAGGTGACAGTGGCGGTGATGCTTCATTCATTAGCTCCAAATTTGTTGTCAAAGTACATTCTGACATCACAGAAGTGGAAGGAGTGAGAGTTGTTGCAGCTCATGCAAAAAAGATGTTTAGTGCCACAGCTTGCAGAAATTGTTCATACTTGATTCATGGCCACGAGTTCACTTTTGACTTCAGATTTCTGGAGCAAAAAGGTTATGACATTATCTTAGGTGCAGATTGGATTTATACTCATAGTCCAGTAGGTTTATACCTAACAAGAAGAGAATTTTCTATCACAAAGAATGGTGAATCTATGGTTACATTCTCTGATAAAACTATCCAAGACAACAGTTCAGTAACTGCGGCAAAGAAATTATGCCAGCTATTGAAAAAGAAGGAAATAGAAGCTGTTATCATCTTGAACAACTCAAGCTCTAAATCACAACCATCTACATCTGAACTTCCATCAGAAGTAGCAAGCCTTTTGTCTGAATTTGCAGATATCTTCCAAGAACCTGATATACTACCACCTACAAGGTTAGTGGATCATGCAATTCCACTAATTCAAGATAGTAAGCCTATAAATCAGAGACCTTATAGGTTACCTCATCATCAGAAGAATGCAATGGAGGAGCTTATCAAACAATTGTTGCTTGCTAATATGATCAAACCAAGTGTAAGGCCTTACTCTTCCCCAATCATTCTAGTTAAGAAAAAGGATGGCACATGGAGATTGTGTGTTGATTACAGGCAGCTCAACTCCAACATAGTGAAAAATAAGTACCCCATTCCAATAATAGAAGATTTACTGGATGAGTTGTTTGGAGCACAAATCTTCACAAAAATAGATTTAAGATCTGGTTATCATCAAATCAGAATGAAAGATGAAGATATCCACACAACAACATTTACCACTCACATGGGACACTTTGATTATGTAGTCATGCCCTTTGGGTTAACAAATGCCCCAGCTACATTTCAGACTCTGATGAATATTGTGCTATCTGATTTTCTAAGGACGTTTGCATTGGTAGTCTTTGATGACATCTTGATTTATAGCAAGTCCTTAGCTAATCATGTCTCTCACCTTAAATCAATCCTAGAAGTTTTGAGGCAGAACAAATTATATGCCATGCTTAGCCAGTGTACATTTGCTCAATCTAAAATAGAGTATCTAGGACATGTTATAAGTGCACAAGGAGTTGCTACTGATCCAACAAGGATTTCCATTATCCAGCAATGGCCAACAACAAGTTGTGTAACTGAGTTGAGGGAATTCTTGGGATTAGCAGGCTACTAAAGAAGATTTATCAAAGGTTATGGCATAATTTGTAGACCACTATTCAATGCTCTCAAGAAGAATGCTTTTCAGTGGATTGATTCACAATAGACAACATTCTTATAGTTGAAAGAAATCATGTCCACTCTGTTGGGATACAAGGTAGGCTACACTAGCGCAAAACAAAATTTTTCTACCGCGTAAACCAGGAAAACTGCCGTATAAGGATCACAGGATTACCACTCGACGCACTACTGGTGCGGAAGATGTAGATTCGCGTCGATGCAGCGAAGTTGATCAACGTAGTCGTACGTAGTCAATCATGTCGATGTCCAGCAGCTCCTCAGCAGCTCGTCCACGTGCAGCAAGATCTCCCTCATGCCGCGGCTCATCGTCGGCTCGTCGTGGCTCGTCAGTGGCTCGTCGTGGCTCGTCGGCGGCTCGTCCAAGTGCTGCAGGCGCAACACCTCCAAGGTATCCACACGTGCAGGGAGGAAGCGTCGCAAGCCGGACTGCTAGATCCGTGAGTTGCAACAGGCGAGGGCGTGGGAGGCGCGGCAGATGAGTTTCGCCAAAAAGGTGTAAACCCTAGGGCGCCCCTACCCCTCTATTTATAGAGGTTCCTAACGGGCCTCTGGGTCCGAGGCCCATTAGTATTTCTAAACCTAATCCAACTCGGATCACATCCGAATTGGGCTTCCAGCCCCTTAAGTGTGTGACCCTATGGGTTCGGATACGTATAGACATGGCCCGAGTACTCCTACTTGGCCCAATAGTCGGTAGCGGCCTCGAGCAAGACGTGCCAACTCCTATACGCACACGAAGATCATATCAGACGAACCATCACAACATAATATACATGCTATTCCCTTTGCCTCACGATATTTGGTCTAGCTTCAAGCCGACCGCTCTTTCTCGATCCTGTGATTCGGAATCCCTTTGTAGGTTAACTCTTAACCGTACGTAGCATGGCCATGCATTTTCGGATCCGATCACTCGAGGGGCCCAGAGATATCTCTCTCAATCAGAGAGGGGCAAATCCCATCTTGATTGACCATGTCTCACAGCATGCTTCTTGACAAACCCGAAAGCTACCTTTATAACTACCCTGTTATGGCGTAGCGTTTGATAGCCCCTAAGTAGGTCGATCCACATCTTGAAAACATGCGACAATCGCAGGTCTAAGGACAAAGCGTATATGTTGTTTAAAGAGAGAACTACTTCTCGTGTTGGGTCAGTCCTAGCACATGTCTCCACATGTGCCCACATTATTAGTTCAACATCTCCATGTCCATGACTTGTGAAACATAGTCATCAACTAACACATGTGCTAGTCTAATATTCATGTGTGTCCTCACATGAACTCCGACTAGGGACAACTTTAGAATAACCATACAAGTAAAGAGTTTCACACACAATTCACATAATTGCAAATCAATTCAAGTAGCCTTTAATGGATATTCAAGGAACACAATACAAATCATGGATACAAATGGAATATCATCATCTCTATGATTGCCTCTAGGGCATACCTCCAACACGCTCCACCTGTGTTGGCTTTACTAGATTTCAGTCAGCCATTTTTATTGGAGGCAGATGCAAGTGGTTCATGCATTGGATCAGTACTTATGTAGAATGGCAGGCCTGTATCCTTTCTTAGTAGGACATTAGGATTAAAAGTTGCAGCTTCTTCAACTTATGAAAAAGAGGCAATGGCTATTCTGGAAGCTTGGAGAAAAAGTTGTCATTAAAACTGATCAGCAAAGCTTAAAGTACATTCAAGACCAAAGATTGGTTGAAGGAGTTCAACATAAATTATTAATCAAACTGTTGGGATTTGATTACAGAGTGGAATACAAAAAAGGAAGAGAAAATAAGGTAGCTGATGCCTTGTCTAGAGCTTCTCATTCTCAAGAAGTCATGGGCATTTCCTATGTTGTTCCTGCTTGGATGCAGCAAGTGATTGATAGTTACCAGCATGACAACCACTTCGTGGATCTTCTAACTAAACTCAGCATTGATCGAGCAGCAGTTCCAAATTTTTCGTTGCACAGTGGGGTGCTCAGGTACATGGGAAGACTTGTGATTGGAGATGATAGCCAATTGTGGGGTGCTCATATGACAACATTCAGTGGTCATTCAGGTGAAAAAGCAACATATAAGAAATGCAATTGATATTTTATTGGCCAAGCATGCAATAGCAAGTCAAAGATTTTGTGAAGAACCGTCCAGTGTGTCAAATGAATAAGTTTGAACATATTCCATACCCTAGACTTCTAGCACCATTAACAGTACAAGAATCAGCTTGGACACATGTTTCCATGGATTTTGTGGAAGGATTGCCAAAATTTCAAGGTAAAGATGTAATATTGGTGGTAGTTGACAGATTCACCAAATATGCACACTCCATTGCCAACAGTCATCCTTATATTGCACAAGACATAGTCACTATCTATCTTGATAATGTATTCAAGTTTTATGGCCTGCCTACAGTCATGGTCACTGATAGAGACCCCATCTTCACAAGTTCAGTTTGGCAATCCTTGTTCAAGAGTCTAAAAGTTCAGTTGCACCTATCTTATGCTTACCACCCACAAACTGATGGGCAAACTAAAAGAGTCAATCAATGCCTAGAAAACTATTTGAGATGTACGTGTTTTAACAGTCTCAAGGGATGGTACCACTGGCTGTCATTAGCAGAATGGTGGTACAATATAGCATTTCACACATCCCTCAAATGACCCCTTTTCAAGCATTATATGGATTCCCTCATCCAATGGTAGCAGAAGTTGTCATTCCTGACTATCCAGATTTGTCTGCTCAAGAATAGTTACGAAACAGAGAAGTGGCCAATCAAGTCATAAAAGATAATCTTCTCAAAGCTCAAACACGAATTAAACAACAAGCTAACAAACATAGGACTAATAGAGAATTTGAGGAAGGTGACATGGTCTACTTGAACATTTAGCCCTACACACACACACACACACACATACTTCTTTGAGAGCTTACAAGTGTCTTAAGTTGCATTCTAAATACTATAGTCCCTTTAGAGTTCTAGCAAAAATTGGCAAATCAGCTTATAAGATACTGCTACCAGAAGGTTGTCAATTACATGATGTTTTCCATGTGAGTCAGCTGAAGAAACATTTGGGTTCACATGTAGTTCCTAGCCTAGAGCTACCTCTAATTGATGAAAAGGGCACCATCAAAGTTGCTCCACAAGCTATCCTTTAGAGGAGAATGATTCCCAAGAACAACGAACCAGTTGTGCCAGCTCATCCATTGGATCAATTTGCCAAAGTCAGAAGCTACATGGGAAGATGCCACCTTCATACGCAAAATCTTTCCTTTCTTTCATCCTTGAGGACAAGGATCTTAAGGAGGGGGCATTGTCAGGAGCGGCAAGACCTTTAGCCATTCAATTGTGCATTCAGTTCCTTAGTCAAGCAAGGAGTCCACAAGTCGGCAGGCAAGTGTAATGCTTCAGCGACTTCATTGGATGCCGTCCATCAAGCATTGGAGGGTCATCGTCAACTTCGACTCCATCAGCGTGCCTGAACCAATTTACTCTCTATTTTTAGTTGTTAAACAATGTTTGCTTATGGTAATTCCTGCTGAGTGGCCCATGCTATTTGGGACCGAGTTTTCTGCTATAATAGGCATCAAACAACATTTATCTAAACCCTAGTAGCTGGTAGAGTAGTTAGCAGTAGCCTTGTTGTCTCTCTGGTGGCGACTGTATTGATTTCATCTTGTTCATCATCGATTCAGTAAAGTACCTGCAACTCTGCCATCGATTGTTTCCCCTGAGTTCCCTTGACAGAGCGGCAGCATGGTCGTGTAGGAGGAAGGAGGCCAAGGAGGCAGGGCGTGATTGCCGCGGGCGTGGAAAGAGGAGAGGGGCAGCGTGATTGCTGAGGGTGGGTTGGGGTGGGTACGGCGGGCGGGTACAATCGGCAATCAATGAGAAAAAATCGTTAGAATCGCAAAATGTATTTTCTAACATGCAAAAAATTGTCCTCCCCTACCTCCTTTCATCCATCACTTTGGTAGGGTCGGTCCTGACAGGTGGGTTCTGGATGAGGGGTAGGGGAGTGTATCTCTTGGTAGGTGGTGTTTTCAAAAGAAGTCGTTCTTTATAGTATAGATATAGAATCAAAGAATTTATTTATTTCAATCTCTTCATGAGTTGTGTACTCAACCACCCATTATTAGAATTCTCAACCATAAACTAAAAATCTGCCAACAAATAGCTCCTAACTCTAACACCACCTCATCAAAGATACCGAATAACAGTAGGCAAACCGCACAATGATGAATATGGACCAGCTACTAAGAGTGGGCTCATCTACCAATCCTTCTTCTTCCTCCTCCTCTCCTTCCTCTTCCTCTTCTTCTTATCTCTTTTCTTCTCCCTCTCCTCAATCTATGACCAAAAATTGTTGAAGGGGCTCACAAGGTATCCATGGGTTGTGAGCTAGTAGGGGGGCTGATGATGACCTGTTCATCATTCGCAATCTCCCTCTATTTCTGGCCGACTCGGTGCGAGCCTGGCTGGAACACATCCCCTCAGGTCGGATCCGTAACTGGAACGACCTGAAGGAGATCTTCATGGGGAACTTCCAGGGCACATACATGCACCCTTGCAATTCCTGGGACCTCCGGAGCTGTCGCCAGGGGTCGGACGAGTCCCTCCGCGATTACATCCGACGTTTCTCCAGGAAGTGCACCGAGCTCTCCAACGTCGCGGATGCCGACGTCATCGGAGCTTTCCTGGCAGGAACTTTCTACCGGCTCCTGGTCCACGAGCTAGGACGTAGGGGCCCGTGGACCACGGACGAGCTCCTCAACATCGCCACCAGCTTCGCCTCGGGCGAAGAAGCCGTCGGGGCGATCTTTGATCGTTCCAAAGGCAAGGCAAAGCGGGAGGAGGATGCCGACGAGGGCACCTCCAACTGCTAGCAAAAGAAGAAGAACAAGCAGCGGTGCGAGGCTCCCATCATGGCCGTTGCTGAGCACAAGCGGGGACAACCGCCCCCTGAGGGCACCCCTGGCTTCTTCGACAAGCTTCTCGAGGGACCATGCCCGAACCACGAGTTCCCCGCAAAGCACGCCTACAAGGACTGCAACCTCATGAAGAGGTATTATGTAGGCAACCCAGTGAAGGGCGACTGGAGATGGAAGCCTGAGAAGGACAAGAAGGATGGCGAAGAGAAGGAAGATGGCTTCCCCAACATGGATGGCTGCTTCATGATCTTTGGCGGGCCGGTGGCTTACGACTCCAAGCGTCACTGGAAGCTGGAACTTCGCAAGGTCTACGCGGCCGAACCCGCCACCCCGACTTTTCTCGACTGGTCCAAATCTGCCATCACCTTCGACCGGTCCGACCACACGGGGCGTCTCCTGCAGCCAGGATGCTACCTGCTCGTCGTCAACCCCATCGTCGGCACAAAGCACCTCACGAAGGTGCTCATGGACAGGGGCAGCAGCCTCAACATCCTCTACGCCGAGACTCTCGACACCATGGGGATCAATCGCTCCCGCCTCCGGCCCAGCGAGGCGCCATTCCACGGCATCGTGCCAGGGAAATGGGCGATGCCTCTCGGGCAGATCGATCTACCCGTCACTTTTGGGACTCCTTCCAACTACAGGAAGGAGACCCTCACCTTCGAGGTGGTAGGCTTTCGCGGAACCTACCATGCCATCTTGGGGCTACCATGCTACGCTAAGTTCATGGCCATCTTGAGTGCGATGTAGAGTGCTGCGAGTACGCCGCAGCCATCACTTGCACGGAGGACCCTGCGGTCCAGCTCGCGGAGAGTGCCAAGGACCCGCCCGACTCCAAGCAGTCTGCCACCTCCTTCAAGGCCACCAAAGGTGTCAAGGAGGTCCCCCTCGACCCTAGCAGTTCCGACAGCAGAACCGTACGGATAGGCGCTACCCTATCTCCCAAATAGGAAAGCGCGCTCGTCAACTTCCTCCATGCGAACAACGACGTTTTCACGTGGAAACCCTCGGACATGCCCGACATCCCGAGGGAAGTTGCTGAGCACTCCTTGAACATCAAGGCCGGCTCCAAACCGATGAAGCAAGGCTTGCATCGCTTCGATGAGGAAAGGTGCAAGGCCATCAGTGAGGAGCTCCAGAAGCTTTTGGCGGCCAGATTCATCAAGGATGTGTACCACCCCGAGTGGCTAGCTAATCCTGTTCTTGTACGAAAAAAGAATGGGAAATGGAGGATGTGTGTTGATTATACCGGTCTCAACAAGGCATGTCCAAAGGATCTGTTTCCTTTGCCATGTATAGATCAGATAGTCGACTCAACCGCAGGTTGGGAAACCCTTAGCTTCCTTGACGCGTATTCCGGCTACCATCAAATCACGATGAAAGAGTCCGACCAGCTCGCGACCTCTTTCATCACCCCTTTCGGCCTCTATTGCTATGTTAAGATGCCATTCGGCCTCAAAAACGCGGGGGCTACATTCCAGCGATGCATGCTTAAGTGTTTTGAGGACCTCAGCGGGCGGACCATTGAGGCTTATGTAGATGACATCATAGTCAAGTCCAAGAAGGGCGACCAACTCATCCCCGACCTCAAACTAGCCTTCGAAAGGCTAAGAGACAAGCGCATGAAACTCAACCCTGAAAAGTGTGTTTTTGGGATTCCGAGGGGCATGCTACTGGGTTTCATTATCTTCGTGCGCAGCATTGGAGCTAACTCGGAGAAAATAGCGGCCATCAGCGACATGGGGCTGATTCGAAACATAAAGGGAGTTCAATGCGTCACGGGATGTCTAGCAGCCCTGAGCCGCTTCATCTCGCGCCTCGGCGAATGGGGGCTCCCTCTCTACCGACTCCTGAAGAAGACCGACCACTTTGTGTGGACCACCGAGGCCCAGGAGGCGCTTGATCGGCTCAAGAACCTCCTAACGAAGGCCCCGATCCTGGTCCCGCCAACCGACGGGGAACCACTCCTGCTCTATATCGCGGCGACCACCCAGGTGGTTAGCACAGCTTTGGTGGTGGAGCGAGAAGAGGAGGGACACGCCCTCAAGGTGCAGCGCCCTGTGTACTTCGTCAGCGAGGTCTTGTCCGAGTCCAAGGCCCGCTACCCGTAGATCCAGAAGCTCATCTACACCGTCCTTATCACGAAGAGGAAGTTGCGCCACTACTTCACCTCCCACCCAGTGACAGTCGTCTCATCGTTCCCTCTCGGCGAGGTGATCCGGAATCAGGACGCCACAGGGCGGATCGCGAAGTGGGCGCTTGAGCTTATGGACTAGGGCATCACTTACACCCCCCGGACAGCCGTCAAGTCCTAGGTACTCGCCGACTTTGTCGTAGAGTGGACGGAGATCTAGACGCCATCAGCGCCGAAGAAGCAGGAGTACTGGACAATGCACTTCGATGGGTCGCTGATGAAGGCTCGCACCGGAGCAGGTCTGGTCTTCGTCTTTCCCCTCGGCGTGCGCATGAGGTACATGATCCGCCTCCACTTTCCCACGTCTAACAATGTCGTAGAGTACGAGGCCCTCCTCAATGGACTTTGCTACGCCATCGAACTGGGCATCCAGCGACTTGACATCCGCGGTGACTCCTAGCTAGTCGTCGAACAAGTCATGAAGGAGTGGAGCTGCCAGCACCCCAAGATGGCGGCGTACTGCAACGAGGTCCGCATGCTCGAAGACAAGTTCAACAGACTGGAGCTCAACCACGTCGCAAGACGTTTCAACGAGGCAGCTGACGAGCTGGCAAAGGCAGCATCTGGCGGAAAGCCCGTTCCCGATGGTGTATTCATCAGCGACCAATATAAGACCACGATCCGTTGCGAGGAGCCAGGAAGGGTCGGCAACGCGCCACCTGTCCCGGACTCGGGCCTCGACCCAGGGAAGGTCGGCAACTCGCCACCTGTCCTAGACCCGGAGGCCGGTCCCTCTGACCCCGAGGTCATGGAGATCGACACAAACCCAGCAGAGGGGCCCGACCCTCCACCTGACTGGAGAGCCCCGTACCTCAACTACCTCATCCGCGAGACGCTCCCGACGAACAAGACAGAGGCGCGCAGGATTACGCGTCCCGCCAAATCCTTCGTCATCATCGACCAGGAACTCTACAAGTGGAGCCACACCGCCATCCCCCAACGCTGCATCCCAATCGAGCAGGGAAAGGCGTTGATACAGGACATCCACGCCAGAGCCTGCGGCCACCACGCCGCACCGAGAACCCTCATCGGGAACGCATTCCAGCAGGGCTTCTACTGGCCGATGGCAATAACCGATGCCACCCACATGGTGCGCACCTGTGAAGGGTGCCAATTCTTCGTGTGCCAAACCCATCTGCTCGCCCAGGTGCTCCAGACCATCCCCATCACGTGGCCCTTCGCGGTCTGGGGACTGGACCTTGTCGAGCCCTTCAAGAAGGCGCCTGGGGGCTTCACCTACTTGCTTGTTGCCATCGACAAGTTCTCCAAGTGGATCGATGCATGACCGGTCGCACAAAACAAGTCCAAGAAGGCGGTGCAATTCTTCACCGACATCATCCATCGCTTCGGAGTCCCCAACCCCATCATCACGGACAATGGCACGCAGTTCACCTGGAGGAAGTTCCTCAAGTTCTGCGACGACCACCACATCCAAATGGACTGGTCGGCCATGGCGCACCCCCGCACGAATGGGCAGGTTGAGGGGCCAACAGCATGATACTCTAGGGTCTCAAGCCACGGATTTTCGACCGCCTCAAAAAGTTCGGCGGCCGATGGGTTGCGGAGCTCCCCGCGGTCCTATGGAGTCTGAGGACGACCCCCAGTAGGACAACTGGCTTCACCCCATTCTTCATGGTCCATGGGTCCAAGGCAATCCTCCCCATCGACTTGGAGTACGGGTCGCCGAGGGTCAAGGCGTACGATGAACAAGGGAACCAGGCATTGCTCGAGGACACGCAAGACTAGCTCGACGAAGCACGCGATGTGGCCCTGCTGCACTCGGCTAAGTACCAGCAAGCATTACGACGGTACCACAGCCGCAAGGTACGAGGCCGAGCCTTCAACATTGGTGACCTGGTGCTTCGCCTCGTCCAAGACAACATAGGTCGGCACAAGCTGACCCCTCTGTGGGAAGGTCCCTTTATCGTCGCGCAAGTACTGCGGCCAGGCACGTACAAGCTGGCAACCCCCAATGGGTAGATCTTCACCAACGCTTGGAACATAGAGCAGCTAAGACGCTTCTACCCTTAGTTATTGTTTCCAAGTTTGTACATACATACTTCTGTAACCTTTTAATTCACGGAAAGGGTAGTTTTGAGTCGATTTCGTTCGAGTTTTGTCCCGAGCTTAGGGATATCCGACCCTGGCTCTGCCCCAGGGTCGCATATCCCTCGGGGGCTATCAAGGGCTCCAGCCCAAGTCACTTGGCGTCTTCTCAAAACACCATTTCTCCGAACCGACCCTCTTCCTAAATGTTTGGGCGTGAAAAGAAAAGAGTGCACGAACGACACTCAGACAAGATTGATCGGACTGCGAAAAACCTACGCCCCAGTGGCTACGATGCCTTCACTCATCAGCACTTACTGATGCGCCCGACCCGCACTCTAAACTTTCCAAACCCAAAAAATAGAAAGAGTATCGAAAACTTTTTTTGACATTATAGAAAAGGCCTCTACGGCCATCACAAAAGCAAGTGCAAATTTAACTAACATATTTACACATTCTAGGGCGTCTAAGCCCGATACAGCTAACTTTTCCTTGGGTCCTCCGGCGGGATGGCCTCATCCTCCAGAAGCTTCGCCAAGGCCTCCGCTGGGTTAAGCACCGACGCATAGATCTCGTCCAGCTCGGCCTCGGAGTAGCCGGAAGCATATCCCCCGCTCATCCCAGCGAAGTTGATGCCAGAGTAGTGGGGGCCGAAGACGCCGGAAGCCCGCCTCACGCCAATGTAGAGCACCTCCCAAGTGATCTCACGAACCTGCCGGTACGCCCCAAGGACACGAGCCGCCAACGAGCTCGTCCCCTCTCCCTACACCATGCCGAGGCCGTCGCAAACAACACGGACCACGTCCCACAGGTTGCCGTGCTCGGCGCGCTCCACATCGAGGATCTCCCTCAGCCGGGCGAGGTCGTCTGCGAGGCCCATCCAGAAATCCACAAAGTTAGAAACCACCGCAACACTACAAAAACAAAGGAACGAGAAGAGTCTTACCCTCAGACTGAGCCTTCAGCTGACGCTCCCGGTCAAGTCCATGGGTCACGGCGGTCTGAAGCCCCTACACTTGCACATGGAGCTGACTGACCTCCGCCCCAAGGTCGGCCACCATCTTCTCGGCCTCAGCCTTCCAGATCGCCTTGGAGTCCCACTCCTGCCAAGCCTTTTGCCGCTCACACCGGATACGATCGACGGTCCTCTAAAGGCCCTCATGATCCCCCTTCAGCCATGCGAGCTCCTCGGCATCACGGCGGGCCTTCTCGGCAGCGGCCTCGAACTCCTCGAGATCGAGGCGAGCCTTCTCGACGATGGCCTGAAACTTATCCTCCGCCCGCTACGCGTCCTCCTGCGCTGCCTGCTCGCGCGCGCGCAGGTCAGCGATGACCTGCTAGGTGGCGGCGAGCTGCCCAATCAGCTCCGCGGTCTGTTGCCTCTCCGCGGAGAAGTAGTCCCAGAGCCCCCGCTCGTGCTGGAGGAACTCGGACTTCCCCCAGCCGCATTCCTGGAGGGCCTGCAAAACAATCTATGCTTAGGAACAGAGAAACGAGAGGAAAATAACCACCAGGGAGAACACCGTACCTAGCCACCGGGAATGACAACACCGTCCAGCTCCCCCATCACGGAAGACCAGGCAGCACGGACATTTGCATGCCTGCCCTGCACCGCCTGCCACTTACCCCACTCCTCGGCATCATCCAGCACGAAGAGGGGCCTCTGCGGGTCCTCACGGGACCTCCAGCGCAGGGTAGGCCCACCCTACGCTTTGGGGATGGGATTAACCACGACAAGGGTGGAGGCCGCTCTGGCCGACCCTGACGCCGCCGCCAGTGCAGGTGCCACTACGATCATCATCGCCACTGACGCGCGTCCCACTCTCTCTGCCGCCGCCACTGTCTCCGTCGCGGCCGCCGGAGCGGGCGTTCCCGTCTCCGCCACCGCCGCGGTCTCCGTTGTGCCCGCTGGGGCAGGCGTCCCTGTCTCCGCCACCGTCGCTATCTCCATCGCAGCTGCCGGAGCGGGCGTTCCCATCTCCACCGCCGCCGCGGTCTCCGTCGCGGCCGCTGGGGCAGGCGTCCCCGTCTCCACCGCCGCCGCTATCTCCGATACGGCCACTGGAGCAGCTGCCCCCATCTCTGCTGCCGCCATCTCCGCCACCGCCGTTGGAGCCTCCTCCGTGCCCGATGCCCTGGATGTCGACACTTCCCCCGCAGGCTCCTCCTCTACCTCATCATCGAGGTCTATCACCTCGCCGGGCGGAGGAACCCCAGGGGCAGCACCTTGTCCTGTAGGGTCGATTGTGTAGGCAGAAGGCGGAACAGAGGTCGGTTCCTGCCCCGTGCCCGACTGCGGCACCTCTCCTCCAGTCGCCGCCGCGGAGGCCGCCTCTGCGATAGGCCCCGCGGCCTCTCCCACGACACTGCCGCTCGCCACCGGCGGGGTCACCGCTCGCCCCGTGGAGGTGGACGACACCCGTAGTGCCTTCTTCGGCGCCAGCGGCGGGATGAAGTCCCGGGGAGCGGCACTGAGAAACAACAACAACCGCATCGGTGCAAGGACGACGGGCGCGCTTCGCCTTCAAACTCAACGCCGGCCCCAGGGCATCCAGTAGCGGCCGCTTGCCGCTGCTCCTCTGCTCGTGCGACGCAAGCAGAGGGTCGGGGGTCGGCTCCGTCGACTCCCGAGGCGCGCCCCACGCCGACCCCTGGGGCGCGGTCCCAGAGCCCTGCGGGGTCGGGTCCTGGGCAGGCGGTCTGCTCGACTTGTCCCCCGCGGCCGGTTGGGGGTGCTGCTCCCGGATGATGAGCGCACCCGGCAAGGGGGCGAGAATGTACTCCTCCTCCTCCTTGTCTTCCTCCTCATCCTAATCGTCATCGTCGTCATCGTCCGACATGTCCATGCCCCGCCACCACCTTTGGAGCTCCTTGGCAGCCCTTTTCTTCTTCCTCGCCATCTCTTTGTCCTTACGCTTTTTCTGCTTCTTAGTGAGGAGGCGGTTCTGCCACTGCCGCTCCGCGTCCTCTAGCACCGGCGGGCGCGAGTCCACGAACTGGGTCATGTTGCCCTGCAGATACGAGAACTCCGCATCAGAACGACAAATCAAGAAATATAGGAAAGAAAAACGAGAGCGCGAAACCCTCACCAGTTGGACGAAATTCTCGTCCAGGCGCATCGGAGGGTGACCGGGCACCAGGTAAACGGCATCCTTGTCGTCCAGCGCCTCCCGAACTCGCTGCTGGATCTCGGTGTCGGCAAGCGCATCCGTCGCAAGGACGGTGCCCTCGGTCGGCGCGCTGAGAACCATGTCGTCAAGCAAGCGAGCCCGGAGCATCAACGGCGCCACCCTCCGAGCGTGGTACGCCCCGATGACTCCGGCCCCGATCAGGCCTTTTTCCTTTAGGTGCTCGATGGCTTGAAGCAGACCGGCGATCCGCTTCTTCTCCTTCTCGACCGAACCGTACGACCACAGCTCCAGCGCCGCTTCGATGACGCGGCCAGTGAACTCCGGCAAGGGGCAATTAGAGTAGTTCTTCACATAGAACCACTGCTGGTGCCACCCCTTGTGGGATGCCGCGGTCTTCATCGCCATATATTCCTTGGCGTGGTTCTAGCGGAGGTGGATGGCGGCGCACCCTATCGGCACCAGGGTCGTCCACTGATGGGTCCCCCTCTTCTCGATCCTCTGGTACAGGCTGACCACGAAGAAATACTTCCAGAGCGAGAAGTTGGGTTCGATTCCCAGGAACCCCTCGCACAGTGCGACGAACACCACGATGTGCTGGATCCCGTTGGGATTGAGATGCTGCAGCTCGAGCCCGTAGTAGTGCAGCAACCCGTGGAAGAAGCGGCTCGGCGGGGTCGCGAACCCCCTCTCGTGGAAGTGTGTGAACGAAATGATGTAGCCATCGTCCGGACTTGGCACATCTTCCATCCTGGGAAACCGTCACTTGTCCCTCGCGGTCCTCTTGCAGAGCGCGTGAGGTACCGAAGCTCGAGCGCGTCTAGGAATCCATCGCTAAGGGGTGGAAGGCTCAACAGCGGAGGGCAAGGGAAGTTGCTGCGCTAGGCGGAGGAAGACGAGCGGCGCACAAGAAGGCAAAGGGCGCGCAAGAAGGCGAAAAGGTTCGAGAGCAGGTGCGGGCGGAACCAACGAGGCAGACCTCCCGTCATGCCTGCCTTTTTGGGAATCCGTGCATACGATCTGCTGTAGGAAACATCTCCACCTCCCTCATTTCACGGGCTGGCACCTTCCGCCACTTCGCCTCCTGGAGAACGCATGTGCGCAACCTCCTCCACGTCCGGCCCAAGGCCCACCGATAGGTAAAAAAGGGATACGGGGCTAAAAACGCCCCTACGGCCCATTATTGTCCAGGGGTTCTGTTGGCGCTTGAAATCGGTCAACCGAATCCCAGCGACCGACACACGACCCGGGAGAATCTGCTTAGCTCCTGTTCGGGTGAATGCCCTGGTGCGGTTCGCGCGGCGTGCCAGCCAATCTGACCTGTTGATTGGCAAGGAAGAACACGTGTCAAATTCAGTAACTGCGATCGGCTAAGTTTCCGATCGAGAGAGCTTATCGGCAAATCGGCCGATTTACTGTGATGATGAAATCGGTTATAAGACAACACGATCCCTGTAGCTTTGTAGACAGAAAAATACTAAAGTAATCGGTACAAAGCGCGTAATAACAGCACTAGGAAAAGATCTAATCGGCAACGAATGGATCTAACAACAGAAAGTAATGAAAGCCGATACTACCGATTCCCAGCGAGATAACTGGTGATAAAAACTAGGAAAACAGGTAAAAACCTATGAATCTAGTCGATATCGATAACTGATGAATAAATCTAAACGAAACAACAGCGATGCGCCGGAAGTTAAAGCTTAGATATTACTCGATAAACGGAACTTACAGAATTGGCCGGAGATCAAGATGATGCAGCCCTGCCAACCCGCACGAACTCGTGAGCAGGAAAAGTGATGGCGAAGTCGCCTGCTCGAAAGTAAGTACGAAGAATAAAGTAAGTTGTTGTATTGATTGATTGTTTTGTTTACAGATTTACAAAGGTAGCTATTTATAGCCCCGTACAAATAATCTTCTTAACCGACTAGAACTTTGTCTCTAATTCAAATAGAAAACAAATATCTACAAGCACGATCCGTGCTAAACTAATTACCCCACGCTTCGGGGGCTGACCTCCACCTTATCTTTCCATCTTTCCAAGCCCATACAGGCCCAACTAGTCCATCTTCCTGATCGGCCGATTTCTTATCGGCAAAGGATTGCCGATTGGGAACATGGCGCATTCGCCCTGAAGCGAAGTAAAAGCTACTGGCCGATTCCGCATTATAGCACCATTTGACCGATTCCTAACTGCACTTCCTCGATTTCCTTTCCCCTTGGCGCCGATTCTACTAATGACGAAATCCGGCGTCAACACATGCCCCCTAGTTTCGGAGTAAAACACAGTCTTTTACTTCGAAATTCTTTATAACCTCCCCTCCGAAACGGCTGCAGTGAAAATATCCTTCCGTTTCGCAGTCTCCCGGCTGATCATTGCAATTTTTGAAACGGGCGCCCACGACAGCCACTACCCCGAAAAACTCGACGCGCCGGCGCGGTGAAAATTCCATTTTTACCCTTTCTTCAGGCACCCTATAAATAACATTTTACCGCAGCTCATCTTCAAGCTCACGTCTCTTTTTCCAACGCGCGCACCTCCTTCTTTCTTCAATCTTGCCATCGAAGTCTTCCAGTTCCAGCTCCTGTCACTTCTTCCCCTTCCCTTCAATGGCGACTCCTTCCGGTAGCTCTCCTGCACGCGATACCCCAGAGGTAGCACCTCCAGTAACGGTGGCGACAACCGTCACTCCATCCACAGATGAAGGAGCTTCATCAGAGATCCCAATGGCGATCCCCATTGCGACTCCATCATCTGCATCTGCATCGGCGACCACACCGATTACTCAGAATTTTATACTGGAGGTAAATACCGAATCTTTCCCCTATCGGTAACGTATTTATCTTAGATCTACTCCTTATATCCTTATGCCCCTTTTCCTTTTTTAGGCGGTTAGACATAGAATTACTACTCATCTCACGGGTAGTCCTAGCCTTGTTTGCCTTGGTCCCATGGGAGACCCAGATCCAGCAGACCTCATAAACTTGGAAACTGACCGGATACCTTTCAAACGATCTGATATGAACTTAGATCAATGGGCCAGCACTTTTAGATCTTGGCCGAATGAAACCCCAGGTTGGAGGGAATGGTACCAACGGGTGGCCGCGTCAAGGAGCGTCTCGTGGGATGAGCTCAAAATCGGCCAATGTATCAACCTTTCCCTGTCGCAAATGGAGAAAAACGAACCGCTAGTGATGGCGGCTTCCTATTTTTGGTCTGACGCACTTAATGCGTTCTTATTTGGACACGGTCCTATGACCCCCACTTTGGCCGATGTGGTCCTCTTGACCGGCCTGGACATATCCTCCCCTGACACACCTTTCCAACTTCTGACCGTACCGTCGCATCGGCTGGACACAAGAGGAATCGGCGGCTGGAAGGGCTTTATCAATAGTAACAAGAAGACCGGTACTGTTGATAACAGGGAACACACCGCTTTCCTGATGATGTGGCTAGAAAAACACCTTTTCTGTGGAAGAGCCGCCGGCCCAACAACCAACACCCAATCTTTAGCTGAAGCACTGTCTAAGGGAAACCATATTCCTCTTGGAAAACATCTTCTGGGAGCCGTGTACCATATGCTCCATCAAATCGGCACAAAACATTCCAAGGGAGAACCAATCGGCAACCCAGGTGGACCTTGGTGGTTCGTCAATCTATGGTTGAACCTTTATATGAACAGAATCACCCGGCAACCAGTGGACCATATGACGTTTCCCAATATTGAATCGGCGGAGGACCCTACCGAGCGTCGCCGATGCATGTCTTATGGTGAAGCAGCATCAGCTTTTCCAGGTTGTGCGTATTCCGCTACAAAGGTAGCCGAGTACTTTCGGTGCTTTTACAATGGATTTAATGAGGACGCAACTATCTGGTTTCCATACCAGCGAGACATTCCAGTCTTCGAGCTCCCCTCCTGCTTCGATTCAACTTCTGGCCGGTTTGATGAAGATCTCTATGAAGGGTTGATCAAGCCAGGGCTCCTACCAGCCAACTTCTTCTCAGGGAAGGATGCCCCTACATACGAATTCTACAACCCTTCCGCTGCAGCACGACAATTCGGCATGGGTCAGTTGCCGATTCAGGTGTACTTTGCTGGCAAAATCAAGTTTAGAGATGAGCTCACATCTGGCCTGGATTACGGTCGGTTGCGAGACCGAATTCCAGACTCCAGTACAATTAACTTGAACGACTAGCTAGTAGCTCCATTTGCTGTCCAGCCGTTCAAACTCTGGTGGGCCGATTGGAAGCAATTCCTCTTCTGCAACTCAGCATCGGCATACTGCAATCTTCTGGACCCGACCAACATTGACCCAAACGCCGAGGTACTTCACATAGCCGATTTTATTCCCTTTTATTCCTCTTAACATGATCGAGTACTAATGATTTTATTATTTTAGGCCGAGAATCGGACCCCTCCAACACACAGCCGCAGCGGACGACTAATAGAGAGTCATCCATACACTACTTATCCCCTTATCGGCTATAACGCCCCATCTGTTGACGTGATTACTGGCCGATCGAAACAAGTTCATAAAAGGACCACTAAGAAGACCAGTCGCCGAGTCCGGGCTCGTACGGGATCGGCGGATCCTCCTGTGCGCGTATCGGCAGAAACTTTGGCCGCACCACCTTCTCAGGTCATTCAAGGTGCCGATACTCAAACCATGACGCAAGCTGGGGCGGCCGCCGCATCGTTGTTGTTGGAGGCCATACAGGTAAAACTGAGTTGCGCTGCCTCCGATTATTATTTTGATATTAACTTTTCTTTAACCTTAAACTGCACAGAGCATCCCTACAGAAGTACCACAATCGGCAGCAGCCCCTCCAGCTATTGACGCGCCCCCATTTCCTTTCGTTAAGGTATAGAACTTTTCGTACCGATTTCCTTTGGGCATTCACGTAACGTATTTATTCAAACTTCTGACACAGGCCATCGGCACATCAATCGCACCTCGATCGCCGATTTCTTTTCAGGGGGCTGGTCCAAACACTGCGCCGATTATCGTGGAGTCCTCTTCATCTGATGAACCCATGGCGCAGGCCCCTGAGCAAGGCATGGCGGCTTCTCAAGTGCAACATGAGGAGATTCGCTTCAAAATGGTAATTTTCTGTTTCGGCTTCTATCTTAGCCGATTTGCTCTTACTTACAGCTGGTTTATTTCTTTTCTTTATTATCTTCAGGAACAGGATACCCCCGACAACAGCCTCTTTTCTTTTGCGGTCGCCCTCTCTGACGACGAAGAAGTTGCTTCTCGCCAAGTCGCCTTGAGTTCCGTTGCTGATGACGTCCGAGCCAAACTTTCCAGCATCCGATCCCTCCTTCAAGGGGACATCGGCCGATTAGTAGAAGACGCTTCACCGATTCGGCAGCTCTTCAATGACGTCAGCGGACGAGTACCAGAAGAGGCGGAGGAGGCCCTGGCGCCGGCGGCCTTCATCGAGTCTATGAGGATCCCGGTCTTCAGAGCCCTTCGTCACATGGCCGATCGCGCCAAGCTGACCAAGGTTCGCGAAGAGGAAGACGCTTTCAAGCGTCAGGCTCAAGAGGCGAATCGGCGTATCCATGTTCTAGAAGATTCCCGCCCGGCGATCATAGGTGAGATAGACCGTCTCAAACGTCGGAGGGCGGAGCTTGCCAAGGAAATGGAGTAAGTGACCAAGGCAATCAGTGCCGAAGAGAACAAACTCCAAGAGCTACCCTCTGTTATTGCCGATTTAACACGGGAGAGGCAACGCTTTGCTCACGAGGCACTGAGACTCCATCGCAGCGCATCGGAGGTTCCTGGATCGGCGGAAGAGGACCAACGGGTTCTTGACTCTGCCGATCAGATCCGGCGTCGGGCCATCACGGCTATCGATACCCTTCTGGGTAATCTGTAAAACACTGACCGTTTTGTACGAATCATTTACTATCTTCTTTGACCGCCCCTCGCGACGCCCTTTCTATTTATTGCCTTCTTATTACCGATGGGACGTAGCTTTACCAGATTTCCACGCATTCTTTTATAAATACCAACCTCGGCGCTTATTCCTGGTAGCACCAATCTTGGCTCTCGGTTTAACTTCTCTGCCCCTTCTCATCGGCGCAATTTCTTTGCCATGGCCTCGTCGTCTTCTTCTTCCTCTGTTAACCAGGTGAAGTCTTTGACCTCTACCTTCCTTTCTTTTTTAGACCCTAAGGAAGAGAATATCCCCCCTCATTCCTTCTTTGTTTCAGCCTCAATGTCTTAGCCCCGAGCTCGTGCGCGCCATTGAGTGCATTCATTCCGAAGATCCATTAACGTCGGAGGACAAGATGCTGATCGTGGCTCACCGAGAGGAGCTCCAGGACCACATTACCACGGAGGCTCACGTAGTCTTGGATTCCGTGGTGAGTGAAAGTAACCGTCAATCTCCACCCGTCAGGAGCCATCGTCGTGGCGATCTTGAAGACGACATCGCCACGGCGGCCCGAACGATCCTGGACTTCGTGGAGAGGAACGGCAGCCGGCGACCTCCCATCGACAGGAGTCATCCATTCCCTCGGCAAGTCGTTCTTGAAGACGCGGGAGCGGGGACTTCGCGCCCTCCCGTAGATCTCCTCCGTCAAGTCGAAGCGGAGATTTCAATGAAGGCCATAGAAGAAGAATACCTCCGACTCATGATAGAGTTAGGTCGGGCTGAGAGGGAGCGTAAGAAAAAGAATAATTAGTTGCTGTATTTTTTGTTCTAAGGGCGACTAAACATTTTGTCGGCCATGTGACCCGTCGCCCGTACCGAATGAATGTAATTGGCCGTTCCGGTCGACTTTACGTGCGTCTCAAAACCGAATCGTATCGGTCATGTATGATCGTGTTGATTCCTTAGGCACCGACCCATATACTTGGGTAATATCTTTTTAAGTACCTCCCATTCAGAGCTCTAGTGAATTCTTCTCCTTCTATTGTTTCCAAGATATAGGCATTCCCTGGAGCGCATCTGCCGATTTTATACGGCCCTTCCCAGGTAGGAGACCATTTGCCGAATTTAGGAACTTTTGACCCGATCGGTAGTACCAACTTCCATACCAAATCTCCGGGGGAGAACTGCTTGACTTTGACCTTTTTATCGTACCACCTGGCCACTCTCTTTTTATTCTCTTCGATACTTATCAGAGCCCTTAGTCGTTGGCCGGCCAAATCATCAAGTTCTTCCTTCATCAGAGATGAGTAGTCATTGGCTGACAACTGGTCCTGAAGTAAAATGCGCCTTGATCCTGCCCTTGACTCCCATGGAAGTACTGCATCGTGACCGTATACCAACTGATAGGGAGATAACTTGGTAGCTCCATGACAGGCCATTCTGTACGCCCACAGGGCTTCGGTCAAACATAGGTGCCACTTCTTCGGGTATTCTTCAATCTTCCTTTTGATCAACTTGATTATTCCTTTGTTGGAAGATTCTGCTTGACCATTGGCTTGAGTGTAATACGGAGAAGAGTTTAACAATTTGATGCCCATATCGGTCGTAAATTCCTCAAATTCTCCCGACGTGAACATTGTTCCTTGATCGGTTGTTATAGTTTGAGGGATACCGAATCGGTAGACGATATGATCCCTTACGAAATCGGCCATGATAGCCGAAGTCACAGTCCTTAGTGGGATTGCCTCCACCCATTTGGTGAAGTAATCAGTAGCAACCAAAATAAACTTGTGCCCCTTGCTCGATGGTGGATAAATTTGGCCGATAAGGTCTATTCCCCATCCTCTGAACGGCCATGGTTTGATGATGGGATTCATGGCCGACGCGGGTGCACGCTGGACATTTCCAAACTTTTGACACTCCTGACAACCCTTATAATATTTGAAACAATCTTCGAGGATCGTAGGCCAATAGTACCCGTTGTTTCGGATCATCCATTTCATCTTATGTGCTGATTGGTGAGCTCCGCATACCCCTTCATGGATTTCTCCCATTAGAGTCTTGGCTTCTTCTGTCCCAAGGCATTTAAGAAGAACACCATCGATCGTTCGGTAGAACAGATCATCTTCGAGCAATACATACTTGGTAGCGTGAAAGCGCACTCGTCGCTCCACCTTTTTAGACGGATCCTTCAGGTAATCGGCAATTTCTTTACGCCAATCGTCAGCTGCAAGCTCTAAGGCCATGGCGCCCGGAATCGGCCGATACCCAGATGCGTGTTGAGCGAGTCTGTTTGCTTCCTCGTTGCGGTCTCTTGGGACGTGCTCGATTGTTGCCGATCTGAATTCTTTCAAAAGCTGTAAGCAATCTTCGTGATGAATTCGTAATATGTCATCCTTGCACTCAGCCCTTCCGGTTAGTTGATCCACAATTAGCATCGAATCTCCGAAGACCTCAACAGAATCGGCCTTGACTTCCCTCAATAATCGTAAGCCTTTTAATACGGCTCTGTACTCCGCTTGATTGTTTGTGGCGGCGGTTTCTATCGGCAGTGAAAAATCATATCTTGCCCCCCGAGGCGATATGAGAACGATGCCGATTCCTGATCCGACTCCGCATGATGACCCATCAAAAAATAACTGCCAAGGCGCTA
>NC_028456.1:8978613-8981286 GCF_000263155.2 Setaria italica | reverse complement strand
AACTATACATTCTGCCGACAGTAGATAGTGCCCGTTTGAGGGGGAACCAGGACTGGGGGTGAGACCAAGTATCGCTTGATGTCTTCTAACGCCTTGCGCTGTTCTTCTCCCCATATAAATTCCTGGTCTGGCTTCAACTTCAGAAGTGGTGTGAACGCCTGAATCCGTCCAGATAGATTAGATATAAACCTTCTGATGAAGTTTACCTTGCCGATTAGAGACTGTAGCTCAGTTTTGTTCTGTGGAGCGACGACTTTGTTGATGGCCGCTATGGTCTTCTGATTGACCTCTATACCCCATTCGTGCACCATGAATCCTAAGAACTGTCCGGCGGAGACGCCGAAAGCGCATTTGTTGGGATTCATCTTAAGACCATGCTTTTTGGTACACTCTAGCACCCTTCGCAAATCGGCTAGGTGTTCCTCGTGGCTTTTGGACTTGACCACAACGTCATCGATGTAGATCTCCACCAGGAGGCCAATGAGTTTGTGAAAAATGTAGTTCATGGCTCTCTGATATGTAGCACCAGCATTCTTCAAGCCGAAAGTCATCACCACCCACTCGAATAGACCAAGATGGCCTGGACATCTGAAAGCCGTTTTGGGTATGTCCTCTTCGGCCATAAGTATTTGATTGTATCCGGCATTTCCATCCATGAAGCTAATAATTTTGTGTCCCGCGGCAGCGTCGATCAATACATCGGCCGTAGGCATGGGGTAACCATCCATCGGTGTGGCCTGATTAAGATTCCTGAAATCGACGCAAACGCGTAGCTTCCCATTTTTCTTGTACACCGGCACGATATTAGAAATCCACTCGGCATAACGACATTGCCGAATAAATTTTGCTTCAATTAGCCGAGTTATTTCAGCTTTTATGTCTGGTAAAATTTTAGGATTGCACCGCCGTGCGGGTTGTTGGTACGGCCGATACCCTGGCTTTATGGGTAGCCGATGTTCAACAATAGATCGATCTAATCCGGGCATCTCGTGATACTCCCAAGCAAAACAATCCTTGAATTCTCTTAATAAATTTGTCAATTTACACTTATACTCTGGATCTAAATTTGCACTAATAAAAGTCGGCCTTGGTTTGGTTCCGTCACCTAAGTCTATCATCTCTAATGAATCGGCCGACGTGAATCCGTGTCCCAGCTTCCCGTCCTCTCGGGCGAACTGATCCATCTATTGCGCTTCTTCGGAGCCGACTGCTCGGATCGGCTGTAGGCCAAAATCGGTGACCTTCAGGAAATCGGTTTCCCACACCCTACCTGATATGCATCTGACGGTTTCGCAGCTCCATTGCTGTGCGTCGGCTGCTGCGATGCTGTACGCGGAGTCGGCTTTGACCACCTCGATGTTATCGCCGACCCATTGTACAAGGCATTGATGCATAGTT
Source organism: Setaria italica (assembly GCF_000263155.2). Taxonomy (NCBI): domain Eukaryota; kingdom Viridiplantae; phylum Streptophyta; class Magnoliopsida; order Poales; family Poaceae; genus Setaria; species Setaria italica. Next base: position 8,979,888 of record NC_028456.1, on the reverse strand, counting down.
GACGGGATGCAGCAGTTTGCGTGTATCCAGTCTCGGCCAAGAAGCATATTATAGGACCCTTTGCCATTAATGACGAAAAACGTGGTAGGAAGGGTCTTACTGCCGATGGTGAGGTCGACGCAGAGGGCACCGCGAGCGTTTGACACCTTGCCTTCGAAGTCTTTGAGCATCATGTCCGTCCTGGTTAGGTCGTCGTCGCTCTTTCCCAACTTTCGGAGTACGGCATACGGCATGATGTTGACGGCAGCTCCCCCGTCGACCATCAATCTAGTGAGGGGGCAACCGTCAGCATGCCCTTTAAGGAACAACGCCTTCATATGTTGTCGTTCGTCATCTTCGGGCTTTTCGAACGTGGCCATCATTGGTTCTAAAGCCAGCCGTGCTGTTTGTTCCTCTATCGCCGACACGTCCTGTTGATCGGCAGGGGTCATAAACTCCATCGGCAATATGAAAACCATACCGATTTCGGCTGCCGATTCATCACCCGCCGATTCATCGTTGCCCTTGTCGTTTCTTTTGGGGCGCCACACCTGAGGCCTCCCTTCCTTCTTGTCCATCGCGCTCTCTTCTTCTTGTTGTTCCCATTGGCGGAGGCGTTGGATTCTCCGTTTTTGTGATTTGGTTAAACCGTCGGGGCACCATCTGGGGTTTATTAGCCTCCCTTCTTTCCCGGCGCGTTCCCATTCCGGTTCGCGTCCTAACGGGTTTTCGTCCGTTACCCGAGCATCGGCCATGTCTTCGAGCCGGCTGTGAACGCTGGCTTTGCTATTTGACTGATCGTGTCGATCGGTCCTGCCCCCTGCCTATTATGGCTTCTTCCTTCTGACCGATCATATCGGTCACTTCTGCCCCCCAGCCGATCACGCATGGAAGGGCGCTGATCATCTGGGTTGCGCCAATTCCTGCTGATCGGTTCTGGCCTTCCGTCTCTGGAGCGAGACCTGGTGAACGGCCGATTGCCTCGATAGGGACCGTTGCACTCTGGGAAAGTATCGGCCGATGGTAGCCTGAGGTTATTTTCCCAACAATGGACGAAGAATGGGCATCTCCAGTGCTCCTCGTGCCGACGCATCGCTTCCTCTCGGGACCTCGAACGTTCCTGTTGGCGCTGGTACTTTTGGAACTGGGAAGTAATACGTGGTCTATCGGACTCACCATCGTCGTCCTCCATTCGCCGTTTCCCTTTGACGTCTTCGGGCGTAACTTGATTTCTGGGATCGACAGAGCCACTCCTTTTTGCCGATTCGGAGTGTGAACAAGCCTCACTGGAACTAT
>NC_028456.1:8950295-8978513 GCF_000263155.2 Setaria italica | reverse complement strand
TGCGGTCGCCCTCTCTGACGACGAAGAAGTTGCTTCTCGCCAAGTCGCCTTGAGTTCCGTTGCTGATGACGTCCGAGCCAAACTTTCCAGCATCCGATCCCTCCTTCAAGGGGACATCGGCCGATTAGTAGAAGACGCTTCACCGATTCGGCAGCTCTTCAATGACGTCAGCGGACGAGTACCAGAAGAGGCGGAGGAGGCCCTGGCGCCGGCGGCCTTCATCGAGTCTATGAGGATCCCGGTCTTCAGAGCCCTTCGTCACATGGCCGATCGCGCCAAGCTGACCAAGGTTCGCGAAGAGGAAGACGCTTTCAAGCGTCAGGCTCAAGAGGCGAATCGGCGTATCCATGTTCTAGAAGATTCCCGCCCGGCGATCATAGGTGAGATAGACCGTCTCAAACGTCGGAGGGCGGAGCTTGCCAAGGAAATGGAGTAAGTGACCAAGGCAATCAGTGCCGAAGAGAACAAACTCCAAGAGCTACCCTCTGTTATTGCCGATTTAACACGGGAGAGGCAACGCTTTGCTCACGAGGCACTGAGACTCCATCGCAGCGCATCGGAGGTTCCTGGATCGGCGGAAGAGGACCAACGGGTTCTTGACTCTGCCGATCAGATCCGGCGTCGGGCCATCACGGCTATCGATACCCTTCTGGGTAATCTGTAAAACACTGACCGTTTTGTACGAATCATTTACTATCTTCTTTGACCGCCCCTCGCGACGCCCTTTCTATTTATTGCCTTCTTATTACCGATGGGACGTAGCTTTACCAGATTTCCACGCATTCTTTTATAAATACCAACCTCGGCGCTTATTCCTGGTAGCACCAATCTTGGCTCTCGGTTTAACTTCTCTGCCCCTTCTCATCGGCGCAATTTCTTTGCCATGGCCTCGTCGTCTTCTTCTTCCTCTGTTAACCAGGTGAAGTCTTTGACCTCTACCTTCCTTTCTTTTTTAGACCCTAAGGAAGAGAATATCCCCCCTCATTCCTTCTTTGTTTCAGCCTCAATGTCTTAGCCCCGAGCTCGTGCGCGCCATTGAGTGCATTCATTCCGAAGATCCATTAACGTCGGAGGACAAGATGCTGATCGTGGCTCACCGAGAGGAGCTCCAGGACCACATTACCACGGAGGCTCACGTAGTCTTGGATTCCGTGGTGAGTGAAAGTAACCGTCAATCTCCACCCGTCAGGAGCCATCGTCGTGGCGATCTTGAAGACGACATCGCCACGGCGGCCCGAACGATCCTGGACTTCGTGGAGAGGAACGGCAGCCGGCGACCTCCCATCGACAGGAGTCATCCATTCCCTCGGCAAGTCGTTCTTGAAGACGCGGGAGCGGGGACTTCGCGCCCTCCCGTAGATCTCCTCCGTCAAGTCGAAGCGGAGATTTCAATGAAGGCCATAGAAGAAGAATACCTCCGACTCATGATAGAGTTAGGTCGGGCTGAGAGGGAGCGTAAGAAAAAGAATAATTAGTTGCTGTATTTTTTGTTCTAAGGGCGACTAAACATTTTGTCGGCCATGTGACCCGTCGCCCGTACCGAATGAATGTAATTGGCCGTTCCGGTCGACTTTACGTGCGTCTCAAAACCGAATCGTATCGGTCATGTATGATCGTGTTGATTCCTTAGGCACCGACCCATATACTTGGGTAATATCTTTTTAAGTACCTCCCATTCAGAGCTCTAGTGAATTCTTCTCCTTCTATTGTTTCCAAGATATAGGCATTCCCTGGAGCGCATCTGCCGATTTTATACGGCCCTTCCCAGGTAGGAGACCATTTGCCGAATTTAGGAACTTTTGACCCGATCGGTAGTACCAACTTCCATACCAAATCTCCGGGGGAGAACTGCTTGACTTTGACCTTTTTATCGTACCACCTGGCCACTCTCTTTTTATTCTCTTCGATACTTATCAGAGCCCTTAGTCGTTGGCCGGCCAAATCATCAAGTTCTTCCTTCATCAGAGATGAGTAGTCATTGGCTGACAACTGGTCCTGAAGTAAAATGCGCCTTGATCCTGCCCTTGACTCCCATGGAAGTACTGCATCGTGACCGTATACCAACTGATAGGGAGATAACTTGGTAGCTCCATGACAGGCCATTCTGTACGCCCACAGGGCTTCGGTCAAACATAGGTGCCACTTCTTCGGGTATTCTTCAATCTTCCTTTTGATCAACTTGATTATTCCTTTGTTGGAAGATTCTGCTTGACCATTGGCTTGAGTGTAATACGGAGAAGAGTTTAACAATTTGATGCCCATATCGGTCGTAAATTCCTCAAATTCTCCCGACGTGAACATTGTTCCTTGATCGGTTGTTATAGTTTGAGGGATACCGAATCGGTAGACGATATGATCCCTTACGAAATCGGCCATGATAGCCGAAGTCACAGTCCTTAGTGGGATTGCCTCCACCCATTTGGTGAAGTAATCAGTAGCAACCAAAATAAACTTGTGCCCCTTGCTCGATGGTGGATAAATTTGGCCGATAAGGTCTATTCCCCATCCTCTGAACGGCCATGGTTTGATGATGGGATTCATGGCCGACGCGGGTGCACGCTGGACATTTCCAAACTTTTGACACTCCTGACAACCCTTATAATATTTGAAACAATCTTCGAGGATCGTAGGCCAATAGTACCCGTTGTTTCGGATCATCCATTTCATCTTATGTGCTGATTGGTGAGCTCCGCATACCCCTTCATGGATTTCTCCCATTAGAGTCTTGGCTTCTTCTGTCCCAAGGCATTTAAGAAGAACACCATCGATCGTTCGGTAGAACAGATCATCTTCGAGCAATACATACTTGGTAGCGTGAAAGCGCACTCGTCGCTCCACCTTTTTAGACGGATCCTTCAGGTAATCGGCAATTTCTTTACGCCAATCGTCAGCTGCAAGCTCTAAGGCCATGGCGCCCGGAATCGGCCGATACCCAGATGCGTGTTGAGCGAGTCTGTTTGCTTCCTCGTTGCGGTCTCTTGGGACGTGCTCGATTGTTGCCGATCTGAATTCTTTCAAAAGCTGTAAGCAATCTTCGTGATGAATTCGTAATATGTCATCCTTGCACTCAGCCCTTCCGGTTAGTTGATCCACAATTAGCATCGAATCTCCGAAGACCTCAACAGAATCGGCCTTGACTTCCCTCAATAATCGTAAGCCTTTTAATACGGCTCTGTACTCCGCTTGATTGTTTGTGGCGGCGGTTTCTATCGGCAGTGAAAAATCATATCTTGCCCCCCGAGGCGATATGAGAACGATGCCGATTCCTGATCCGACTCCGCATGATGACCCATCAAAAAATAACTGCCAAGGCGCTAGTTCCACGAAGGCGATCTCCGGCCCACAGTGCTGGGCGACGAAATCGGCCATGACTTGACCCTTGACGGCTTTTGCCGATTCATACCGTAGGTCAAACTCTGATAAAGCTAAGAACCATTTACCGATTCGTCCTTTCAATATCGGCAGCGACAGCATGTACTTCACTACATCATCTTTGCATACAACTATACATTCTGCCGACAGTAGATAGTGCCTGAGTTTGGTGCACGAGAAGTAAAGACACAAACACAAACGCTCCACTGGAGGATATCTTGTTTCGGCATCCAGGAGTCTTCTACTAACGTAATAAATTACCCGCTCTTTGCCTTCAAACTCTTGGACTAGAGCCGACCCAATAGCTTTTTCATCGGCTGATAAATATAGTTTAAACGGCTTACCCGTTTGAGGGGGAACCAGGACTGGGGGTGAGACCAAGTATCGCTTGATGTCTTCTAACGCCTTGCACTGTTCTTCTCCCCATATAAATTCCTGGTCTGGCTTCAACTTCAGAAGTGGTGTGAACGCCTGAATCCGTCCAGATAGATTAGATATAAACCTTCTGATGAAGTTTACCTTGCCGATTAGAGACTGTAGCTCAGTTTTGTTCTGTGGAGCGACGACTTTGTTGATGGCCGCTATGGTCTTCTGATTGACCTCTATACCCCGTTCGTGCACCATGAATCCTAAGAACTGTCCGGCGGAGACGCCGAAAGCGCATTTGTTGGGATTCATCTTAAGACCATGCTTTTTGGTACACTCTAGCACCCTTCGCAAATCGGCTAGGTGTTCCTCGTGGCTTTTGGACTTGACCACGACGTCATCGATGTAGATCTCCACCAGGAGGCCAATGAGTTTGTGAAAAATGTAGTTCATGGCTCTCTGATATGTAGCACCAGCATTCTTCAAGCCGAAAGTCATCACCACCCACTCGAATAGACCAAGATGGCCTGGACATCTGAAAGCCGTTTTGGGTATGTCCCCTTCGGCCATAAGTATTTGATTGTATCCGGCATTTCCATCCATGAAGCTAATAATTTTGTGTCCCGCGGCAGCGTCGATCAATACATCGGCCGTAGGCATGGGGTAACCATCCATCGGTGTGGCCTGATTAAGATTCCTGAAATCGACGCAAACGCGTAGCTTCCCATTTTTCTTGTACACCGGCACGATATTAGAAATCCACTCGGCATAACGACATTGCCGAATAAATTTTGCTTCAATTAGCCGAGTTATTTCAGCTTTTATGTCTGGTAAAATTTTAGGATTGCACCGCCGTGCGGGTTGTTGGTACGGCCGATACCCTGGCTTTATGGGTAGCCGATGTTCAACAATAGATCGATCTAATCCGGGCATCTCGTGATACTCCCAAGCAAAACAATCCTTGAATTCTCTTAATAAATTTGTCAATTTACACTTATACTCTGGATCTAAATTTGCACTAATAAAAGTCGGCCTTGGTTTGGTTCCGTCACCTAAGTCTATCATCTCTAATGAATCGGCCGACGTGAATCCGTGTCCCAGCTTCCCGTCCTCTCGGGCGAACTGATCCATCTATTGCGCTTCTTCGGAGCCGACTGCTCGGATCGGCTGTAGGCCAAAATCGGTGACCTTCAGGAAATCGGTTTCCCACACCCTACCTGATATGCATCTGACGGTTTCGCAGCTCCATTGCTGTGCGTCGGCTGCTGCGATGCTGTACGCGGAGTCGGCTTTGACCACCTCGATGTTATCGCCGACCCATTGTACAAGGCATTGATGCATAGTTGACGGGATGCAGCAGTTTGCGTGTATCCAGTCTCGGCCAAGAAGCATATTATAGGACCCTTTGCCATTAATGACGAAAAACGTGGTAGGAAGGGTCTTACTGCCGATGGTGAGGTCGACGCAGAGGGCACCGCGAGCGTTTGACACCTTGCCTTCGAAGTCTTTGAGCATCATGTCCGTCCTGGTTAGGTCGTCGTCGCTCTTTCCCAACTTTCGGAGTACGGCATACGGCATGATGTTGACGGCAGCTCCCCCGTCGACCATCAATCTAGTGAGGGGGCAACCGTCAGCATGCCCTTTAAGGAACAACGCCTTCATATGTTGTCGTTCGTCATCTTCGGGCTTTTCGAACGTGGCCATCATTGGTTCTAAAGCCAGCCGTGCTGTTTGTTCCTCTATCGCCGACACGTCCTGTTGATCGGCAGGGGTCATAAACTCCATCGGCAATATGAAAACCATACCGATTTCGGCTGCCGATTCATCACCCGCCGATTCATCGTTGCCCTTGTCGTTTCTTTTGGGGCGCCACACCTGAGGCCTCCCTTCCTTCTTGTCCATCGCGCTCTCTTCTTCTTGTTGTTCCCATTGGCGGAGGCGTTGGATTCTCCGTTTTTGTGATTTGGTTAAACCGTCGGGGCACCATCTGGGGTTTATTAGCCTCCCTTCTTTCCCGGCGCGTTCCCATTCCGGTTCGCGTCCTAACGGGTTTTCGTCCGTTACCCGAGCATCGGCCATGTCTTCGAGCCGGCTGTGAACGCTGGCTTTGCTATTTGATTGATCGTGTCGATCGGTCCTGCCCCCCTGCCTATTATGGCTTCTTCCTTCTGACCGATCATGTCAGTCACTTCTGCCCCCCAGCCGATCACGCATGGAAGGGCGCTGATCATCTGGGTTGCGCCAATTCCTGCTGATCGGTTCTAGCCTTCCGTCTCTGGAGCGAGACCTGGTGAACTGCCGATTGCCTCGATAGGGACCGTTGCACTCTGGGCAAGTATCGGCCGATGGTAGCCTGAGGTTATTTTCCCAACAATGGACGAAGAATGGGCATCTCCAGTGCTCCTCGTGCCGACTCATCGCTTCCTCTCGGGACCTCGAACGTTCCTGTTGGCGCTGGTACTTTTGGAGCAGGAACTGGGAAGTAATACGTGGTCTATCGGACTCACCGTCGTCGTCCTCCATTCGCCGTTTCCCTTTGACGTCTTCGGGCGTAACTTGATTTCTGGGATCGACAGAGCCACTCCTTTTTGCCGATTCGGACGTCAGCACTTTTGTTTGGAGGTGATTCTTACCCGTATCCACCATGTTGGTAGGAAAAGGGTGTTGATCAATCTTCATTGGTTTGGCCGGTTTTGCCAGCACTTCAAATTTGAGTCTTCCTTGCTCAATGGCCGACTGTATTTGTTGCCTGAAGATTTTGCACTCGTTGGTATCATGTGATGTGGCATTGTGCCACTTGCAATACTTCATCTTCTTCAATTGTTCGGCAGAGGGTATTGTGTGGTAAGGTGATAGTTTGATCTGTCCTTCCTGGAGTAAAAGATCGAAGATTTTGTCAGCTTTAGTTGTATCGAAACCAAATGCTTCCGGTTCCTTCTTGCCGAATGGGCATGATACTGGCTTCTTTCCCTTAATCCACTCTGCAAGTCCGACTTCGGCATCTTCCTCGTCCTCAAATTCTTCCAGGAATGCCACTTTCTTCTGGAAATTCCTTCTTGGATCGAATGGACGTATTTCCTGCCCGGACAATCGGTGAACAATCTAGCTCAGGCTTTCGAACTCTTGTGAAGCATATTTCTCTTTAATATGTGGCAACAGGCCTTGGAAAGCTATATCGGCCAACTGCGCGTCGGTTAGAGCCAGGGAGTAGCATTTGTTTCTGATTTCCCGAAACCTTTGTATATACGAGGGTATCGGCTCATCACTTCTTTGCCGGAGGCTAGTCAAATCAGACAGCTTCATTTCGTGGACTCCAGCATAGAAGTACTTGTGGAATTGTCTTTCTAGATCGGCCCATGTAATAATTGAGTTTGGTGGTAGAGTCGTGAACCATTGGAAGGCCGATCCTGACAAGGATGACGAGAACAACCGTAGCCGCAGGGCATCTTGTGTAGCTGCCTCCCCGCATTGGATGATGAATCTATTCACATGTTCTACGGTAGAAGTGTCATCCATCCCCGAAAATTTGGTAAAATCAGGAACTTTGTACCGATGGGGGAATGGCAACAAGTCATATGTAGATGGGTATGGTGTTCTATAGGTATAAGTTTGCACCTTCGGCTTCAAGCCGAATTGTTCTTGCATTACCTCCGCAATTTGCGCCGACCAATCTGGTTGTTGCTGGGGAATAGTTGGCGGCGGCATCGGCACATGCTGATAAATCGGAGGCTGAATAAAAGGAGGTTGATGAAAAGGTGGTATCTGAGTATAAGCCGGTGATGTAGTAAAGGACGGCTGCTTGTATGAACCACTTGTTTCATCATATAGCATGAGCTCTGACGTCTTGTTGACCTCCGGAGCGATAGGCTGGTATGGTGGTATGATCGGCCGAGTGGCCGTTTGGGAAGGTGTCTGGAACGGAGGGTTTCCTTGACTAACCGATTGATTCAAACCGGTCGTGTTTAAGGGTGCCCCCCAGGGTAAAGGGATGACTGGAGGGAGTGGTACAGAGGACGGTTGGATAGAGCCATATCCCAGAGGAGTTGATGACGCAGAAGCACCGGATCCTCCGACAGAGGATTGGATCGGCTGTGAAGCCTGATAAGCCTGATTTGGTGGAATCGGCTGAAAATACGTAGGTCCCCTGTACCCTTGAGGTATACCTCCGGCGAAGGAGTTGACAACAGCATTGTGCACCATGTTTGAAAGTACCGGGGATTGATTGATGAAGGCGTGATGAAGAGATTGTTGAATCATATCGGACATTTTATCCAAATCTTCAGAAATTGTGATCTAGCGGGGAGTAGGGAAAGGAGACTTTTTAACAGTTTCCCCGCTCCTGGAACGACTGAAGGATTTCAAGCAAGTTTTACGGACTTGCTCCAAATACTGATTCAGATCTTCTTTTTGGTCGTCCTTTAGATCTGCTTCCGTCACTTCGATGACGTTATCTTCGGAGACTTCAGCAGCTTTCGACATGACAGCGGTTGTATTGGTCCCACCGGGCGTGCCAAAAGTGTGTTGGCGCTAGAAATCGGTCAACCGAATCCCAGCGACCGACACACGACCCGGGAGAATCTGCTTAGCTCCTGTTCGGGTGAATGCCCTGGTGCGGTTCGCGCGGCGTGCCAGCCAATCTGACCTGTTGATTGGCAAGGAAGAACACGTGTCAAATTCAGTAACTGCGATCGGCTAAGTTTCCGATCGAGAGAGCTTATCGGCAAATCGGCCGATTTACTGTGATGATGAAATCGGTTATAAGACAACACGATCCCTGTAGCTTTGTAGACAGAAAAATACTAAAGTAATCGGTACAAAGCGCGTAATAACAGCACTAGGAAAAGATCTAATCGGCAACGAATGGATCTAACAACAGAAAGTAATGAAAGCCGATACTACCGATTCCCAGCGAGATAACTGGTGATAAAAACTAGGAAAACAGGTAAAAACCTATGAATCTAGTCGATATCGATAACTGATGAATAAATCTAAACGAAACAACAGCGATGCGCCGGAAGTTAAAGCTTAGATATTACTCGATAAACGGAACTTACAGAATCGGCCGGAGATCAAGATGATGCAGCCCTGCCAACCCGCACGAACTCGTGAGAAGGAAAAGTGACGGCGAAGTCGCCTGCTCGAAAGTAAGTACGAAGAATAAAGTAACTTGTTGTATTGATTGATTGTTTTGTTTACAGATTTACAAAGGTAGCTATTTATAGCCCCATACAAATAATCTTCTTAACCGACTAGAACTCTATCTCTAATTCAAATAGAAAACAAATATCTACAAGCACGATCCGTGCTAAACTAATTACCCCACGCTTCGGGGGCTGACCTCCACCTTATCTTTCCATCTTTCCAAGCCCATACAGGCCCAACTAGTCCATCTTCCTGATCGGCCGATTTCTTATCGGCAAAGGATTGCCGATTGGGAATATGGCGCATTCGCCCTGAAGCGAAGTAAAAGCTACTGGCCGATTCCGCATTATAGCACCATTTGACCGATTCCTAACTGCACTTCCTCGATTTCCTTTCCCCTTGGTGCCGATTCTACTGATGACGAAATCCGGCGTCAACAGGTTCGAAGGCTGGCCCACTACAGGTTCGACAGCCGCCCCAGGAAATCCCCGTGCGAGGGGTGAGAAGGGACGGGTCCGCTAGCGGCCGTCACCCGGGCACACGACAGCCTAGGGCGTCCCGACCTCACGTTCGAGTCCGGACCAGCATCAAAGTTCATGGTTTTTCCCTGAAGAAAGGCAATGAGCCCCCGGATCCGATCGGACGGACTCGGGAACTATATGAAATGGCCGGCCGCAATCTGGGGTACGCCACCAGCTTGGCCCGAGCTGGACCCCCCCGAACGGGGACCGGGACCCCACTCGAAGCAACGCGTTCGCAGCTCAACGAGCACCACGGTTCGTCCAGCGAGGATAGCGTGGCACGGCTCACCCCCTCCGTCTCAGCGAACGGACACTTGAGGGGTAACGATCAAAAGCCGATCTAACCTCCCGACCGGTCTCCTGCAACGCGCGGGGGCTCGGGGGCTAGCATCGCAACCAACGACCACCCGTGTAGTCGCGATTTGGGGTCTCAAGGTGGACCAGCCCCATGAAACAACAGGGAATCCTCGCATGCCAAATCATCCACAGGACACCTCACCTGACCAAACTCCCCGGCCAAGCCAAACAAATGACATTCCCTATCCCTGATCAACTGCAGCTCACAAGACGAACAGGGATCCCCGATGAACAACTAAAGCAGCCTCTGGAGGAGCATCTTTGCTCCACCAAAGGCTCGAGGGCTGCTGTTGGGGGGAAATATTAATGACCTCCTTAAGCCCCTTAAAACAACAATCATAAAGGCCCAGGCCCACTTGCGGTAATAGCAATCTCCGCCGACCCGGCATGGGCAAGCAGCATCCCACTCCGCCTCGCCCGACCCAGGGCCCCGGGGTCGGACACGCCCGACCCCTCGCTGGTGAAACTACGCCTCGCCCGACCCACAGTTCCAGGGTCGAATGCGCTCGACCCCATGCCGCAAGGCTCCGCCTCGCCTGACCCCGGGCGTAGGGGGTTGGACTCATCCGAGCCCACAAGACAAGGGTCCGCCTCGGGCGCAGACCGACAGACAAGGGCGCAGATCTCATGGGCCCCCACCGATCTTGTCATAAATGCACCGTGGCTCTGGCGCGTAGAAAGACGCCCGCGCTCCTCGACGTGACCTGTCACAAGTACCCGTGTAGTACGCTGTAGCCACGACCGCACGGTCTACAGTGGCCGCGGCCTCCCCTGATTCGCCGTAGGGCACTCATTGCATGCACTGCCCGACACAGGAGGGAGCGCCGCCCGTTCTCGCACTTAGCCTATCCGGCGACAGGGACGCGACGTCCGTGTTCCACGGGTCGTAAGCAGGACAACTGGTGTCAGCCATTTCCCCCAACATGCACAGTTGCCACGGCCGAACACCATCATCATGCTCGGCAGCAACGGCCATCCGGAGGATCATCGACAGGATCCGGCGACAGCCGCCCTCCTCCGATGGCTGCGCTGACAGGAGACGAAGGCTGGGGCAGAAGGCGGTGACCCGGGGACTTGGTCCTTTTCCTTATTTTTTACTTTACTTAGCTTATGTCTTTTACTTCTCCACACACCTAGCTCACCTGTAACCCCTAAGCCCTCCTTGCGCTATAAAAGGAGAACCAGGGGCCCTAAGACCAGGAGGACTCTCAAGCTAAGAGAACCCACACACTCTCCTAACGAGCATCAGTGCACACCCAAGAGACTTGGGACCAGCTCCCTCTCTCGCCCGTTTGTACCCCTACTACAGACCACGCGTGAGTAATGCGAGCAGCTCATCATACTGGACGTAGGGCTTTCCTTGCCCGAACCAGTCTAACCCCGTGTCCTCTCACGCCACCATCCGAAACCTTACGCGCATAAAAGAAATTTACTAGCCGTAGTCTTGATCCGCTAGTCTCGACAATGACAAGTATCTACGCACAAGGCTTCTTTTGTGAGCCTCATCAGATGCAAATTGTAGAGTACTTAGGACGCATGTCCTTTTGTGAAGTGCAAGTACTCGAGCTATCTGGACAGTAGACTACTTGGCGAGTAATCTCTTCAAGATTTCGATGACTAGAGCCTATCTTTACAACTTTCCTGAGTTGTATTGATGTTACGCTCTGGAAAGCCTGGAACTGCAGACTTTGTTTGGTGAATAGTTGTTGGCGCTAGAAATCGGTCCGGCGGCGAAATCTGGCGTCAACAATAGTCATGCAGGTAGTTAATTAACTCCTGAGGTACTGATGGCTTCTTTTCTGCAAGCCACCAAGGGACAGGTTTATCCAATGAGTTAACTAACTCATGAATTATACTGCAAACTTGCTTTGTAAGCCGTGATTGGTACATTTTTTCCAGTGAGTTAAATAACTCATTAAAATTTTGCAGACTTGTTATTACAAGCCGTATTTGAGCAACTTTTGCCTAGGGATCTGAATAGCTCGTTGAAGTTGTGCAAACTTGTTTTTACAAGCCGTGATTTGGGCGATTTTGCCCAGGGAGCTGAATAGCTCATTAGGATTACTGCAAACTCGCTTCTGCAAGCCGTGATAAGGCAAAAATAAGTAATCAAATTATGACAAAAATATGATTGCTTTGTTGAGTTGTAATTCTACAACTAGGGCCGATGGCCAATTTACATGAATATGCAAATCTAGATTAGGGACAAAATTGACAGAGTTGCTCGATGTTCCACGAGTTGTCAACGTCTTCACCAGAAGGGTGGTGTAGTCAATATAATCCAAGTCCATTGACCTTGGAGTTGATAAAAGGCCCCTCCCATGGTGAGTTGAGCTTGTGCAACCCTTCGGTGTCCTAGATACGGTGAAGGACCATGCCGCCTATGTTGAACGATCATTTTTTGACGTTTTGATCATGGTAGCGGCAAAGGCCTTCGAGGTATCTTGTGGACTGGACGAGTGCTACGCAGCGAGCTTCTTTGAGGCTATCAATGTCTAGATGCCTTGTTTCCTCTACTATGTCTTCCTCGTACTGCTCGACTGTTGGAGATTTCCACATGGTGTCGGCAGGTAGGACAACTTTGGATTCGTAGACTAAGAAGTAGAGCGATTGCCCTGTAGGCTTGCATGGCCGGGTACAAAGCCCCCAGAGGATATTGGGTAGTTCTTTGAGCCAATTGCATCCTTTCGTATTTCCGATATCATGCAGCCTTTTCTTAGAGCTTCCAGTACAATCCCATTGGCGTGCTCAACCTAGCCATTAGCCTGTGGATGAGTGACAGAGACATACCGGCCATCGATCTCACTGTTCTCGCAGTATTCCCAAAACCCATGGTTCTTGAAGTTTGAACCGAGGTCTGTGATTATGCGATTGGGGAAGCCATAGCAATGAACAAGCTCATTGAGGAAGTCGAGTACTATGTCTACTTTAGGGCAGATAACTGGCTTCATCTCGATCCACTTGGTAAACTTATCAATGGCAACTAGAACACAGTTGAATCCTCCAAGCACGGTGGGCAGTGGGCCAATCATGTTTAGCCTCCAGCACGCGAAGGGCCAAGAGAGTGGTGTGGTGACTAGCTTGGAGGCAGGGACATGCTGCTGCTTGGCGAAGAATTGGCACCCTTGGCATCAGCAGACTAATTCCTCAACGTCAGCAAGAGCTGTAGGCCAATAGAACCCTAATATGAAAGCTTTACCCATGATTGTGCGTGAGGACGCGTGGTTGCCACAAATGCCTTTGTGGATCTCCTCCAGTATGTCCTTGACATCTTGCTGTGAGACGCACTTCATGAGTACTCTTGACTATGCGCCTCTTCTATAAAGCTTGTCTCCAACTAGAACATAGTTCTTGCTGCGTCGTAAGACTTGCTCTGCCTCTGTCTTGTCTGACGACAACTTGTGCTCTTTGATGTAGTTGATGAAGGGGACTCTCTAATCTACATCGATCATCATGACCTCATGATGTGGTGTGGTAGGACCTCGATCAGTGGTTGTTGATGGTGCAGGCTCCGTTATGGATGGCTTGTGTAGCTCATGGATGAAAACCCTTCCTGGAACTTGAGCACGAGTAGATCCAAGCTTGGATAGGACATCTGCAGCAACGTTGGTGTTGCGAACTACATGATGGAACTCCAAACTAGAGAATTTGTTCTCTAGCTTGCGTACTTCTAGGCAATACGCATCCATGTTCTCCTTATGGTGGTCCCAGTCGTTGTTGACTTGATTTATCACCACCAGTGAGTCGTCGTAGACCAGCAATCTCTTTATTCCCAGCGACACTGCTAGGTGGAGCCCGTGCAGAAGCGCCTAGTATTCAGCTTCATTATTGGACACTTCCCAAAAGATTTGTAGGACGTACTTGAGTTGTTCGCCCTTGGGAGATATTAAGACTACTCCTGCACCAGCGCCCTCTAACTTGAGTGATCCATTGAACTACATCACCCAGTCCTCTGGATGCTCTGCAAGCGTTGGTAGTTGATTCTCCCACCACCCTACCATGGAATCGACTAGGGTCTGAGACTTGATTGCAGTCCTTGATTTGAATTCCAGGGACAATGCTCCAAGTTCTACTGCCCATTCGATACTCTTCCTGTTGCATCCGGATTGTGGAGAATTTCTACCATGGGGAAGTCAGTGACAACAAAGATCTTGTGCTCCTAGAAGTAATATCATAACTTGCGCAAGGTGAGCAGTATCGCGTAGAGCAGCTTCTGGACCAGTGGATATCTGGTCTTAGAGTCTAACAGCACCTCTCTTACGAAGTAGACGGGCCTCTATACTTTGAATACATGCTATTCCCTTTGCCTCATGATATTTGGTCTAGCCTCACGCCGACCGCTCTTTCTCGATCCTGTGATTCGGAATCCCTTTGTAGGTTAACTCTTAACCGTACGTAGCATGGCCATGCATTTTCGGATCCGATCACTCGAGGGGCCCAGAGATATCACTCTCAATCAGAGAGGGGCAAATCCCATCTTGATTGACCATGTCTCATAGCATGCTTCTTGACAAACCCGAAAGCTACCTTTATAACTACCCTATTACGGCGTAGCGTTTGATAGCCCCTAAGTAGGTCGATCCACATCTTGAATACATGTGACAATCTCAGGTCTAAGGACAAAGCGTATATGTTGTTTAAAGAGAGAACTACTTCTCGTGTTGGGTCAGTCCTAGCACATGTCTCCACATGTGCCCGCATTATTAGTTCAACATCTCCATGTCCATGACTTGTGAAACATAGTCATCAACTAATACATGTGCTAGTCTAATATTCATGTGTGTCCTCACATGAACTCCGACTAGGGACAACTTTAGAATAACCATACAAGTAAAGAGTTTCACACACAATTCACATAATTGCAAATCAATTCAAGTAGCCTTTAATGGATATTCAAGGAACACAATATAAATCATCCATACAAATAGAATATCATCATCTCTATGATTGCCTCTAGGGAATACCTCCAACAGTCTCCCACTTGCACTAGAGTCAATCTAGAAGGTACCTAATACCCATAGCTCTTACATGCGCATCATGCTTAGCCTGCGGGAGTGGTTTTGTCAACGGATCAGAAATGTTCAGATCCGTGTGTATTTTGCATAATCGTATCTCACCCTAGTTAACGAAGTCTCAAATGAGATGAAATCGCCGCACTACGTGTTTGTTCTTCTGGTGGTTCCTTGGCTCCTTTGCTTGCGCAATTGCCTCATTATTATCACAGTAGAGATTCAATGGGCTGGACGCATTCGGGAACACACCAAGCTCAATGAGGAAATTCCTTATCCAAACACCTTCCTTCGCGGCTTCCGAAGCCGCGATGTATTCGGCTTCTGTTGTAGAATTGGCCATCGTCTCCTGTTTGGAACTCTTCCAACTAACAGCACCACCATTTAGCATGAACACAAATCCTGATTGTGACTTTGAATCATCTCTGTCGGTTTGGAAACTAGCATCGGTGTAACCTATTACAACGAGCTCCTCCTCACCTCCATAGACGAGGAACATATATTTAGTCCTTCTCAAGTACTTAAGAATGTTTTTCACTGCTGCCCAGTGACTCTCACCTAGATCAGATTGGTGTCTGCTTGTCATACTTAGCGCATATGAAATATCTGGGTGAGTACTTATCATTGCATATATGATAGATCCAATAGCCGAGGCATATGGCACTCTACTCATGCGATCCCGCTCATCAGCAGTCGAAGGACACTGAGTCTTGCTGAGATGTATGCCATGTGACATAGGCAAGAACCCTTTCTTTGCCTCTTCCATGCTGAACCGCTTCAACACTTTGTCAATGTAAGTATCTTGGCTTAAACCTATAAGCCTTCTCGATCTATCTCTATAGATCTTAATGCCCAGAATATATGCCGCTTCCCCTAAGTCCTTCATCGAAAAACTATTTTTCAGTGAAGTCTTTACGGACTCAAGCATAGGAATGTTATTTCCAATCAGTAGTATGTCATCCACATATAAGATTAGAAATACTACAGAGCTCCCACTAACCTTCTTGTAAACACAAGACTCTTCTTCATTCTTGGTGAAGTCAAACCCTTTGACCACTTCATCAAAACGAATGTTCCAACTCCTAGATGCTTGCTTCAATCCATAAATGGATCTCTGAAGCTTGCATACCTTTCCAACATTTCTCGGATCGACAAAACCCTCGGGCTGTATCATATACACGTCCTCAGCTAGGTTTCCATTCAGGAAAGCTGTCTTGACATCCATCTGCCATATCTCATAATCGAAATATGCAGCTATAGCTAGAATAATCCGAATGGACTTAAGCATCACTGCGGGCGAGAAGGTCTCATCGTAGTCAACTCCTTGAACTTGTCGAAAACCTTTTGCGACAAGTTGTGCTTTATAGATGTGAACATTTCCATCCATGTCCTTTTTCTTCTTATAGATCCACTTGCACTCTATGGCTTTAACACCATCAGGCGGGTCAACCAAGTTCCAAACTTGATTGTCTCCCATGGACTCTATTTCGGATTGCATGGCACTCTGCCATTTTTCGGAGTCTGGGTCCATCATTGCTTCTGCATATGTCGCAGGCTCATCATTGTCCAACAATAATATTTCCCGCATTTCGCGGAGCCTTGCCGACCTTCGTGGTTGTGGCGGTGCTTCTCTTGCCATGGGTATCTCAACTTGTTCTGCTACGTTAGCATCACTCATTGATTCTTGCCCGATCGGCTCATTTTGAACTTCTTCAAGATGCACTGTCTTTCCACTCTTTTCTCCTTTGAGAAACTCTTTCTCTAGGAAAACCCCGTTCCGAGCGGCAAACACTTTGCCTTCTGATCGATTGTAGAAATAATATCCCAAAGTTTCCTTTGGATATCCCACGAAAATGCACTTATCCGACTTGGGTGTGATCTTGTCCAACTGAAGTCGCTTGACAAACACTTCACATCCCCAAATCTTTAGAAAAGACAAACTAGGAATTTTTCCAGTCCATATCTCATATGGTGTCTTAACTACGGATTTAGATGGTACCCTATTAAGTGTGAAAGCTGCTGTTTCTAGAGCGTATCCCCAAAATGACAACAGTAGGTCTGACTGGCTCATCATTGATCGAACCATATCTAACAAAGTTCGATTACGTCGCTCGGATACACCGTTTCTCTGAGGTGTTCCAGGCGGCGTAAGTTGTGGAACAATTCCGCAACTCTTTAGATGATTGCTAAACTCGTGGCTCAAATACTCGCCTCCACGATCAGATCATAAGGTCTTAATTTTCTTGCTACACTGATTTTCAACTTCATTCTGAAATTCCTTGAACTTTTCAAAGGTTTCAGACTTGTGCCTCATCAAGTAGACATAGCCATATCTACTAAAATCATCAGTGAAAGTTATGAAGTATTGGAATCCTCCTCTAGCCGTCGTGCTCATTGGTCCGCATACATCACTATGTACGAGTTCCAACAAGTCTACTGCTCTCTCAGAAAATCCTGTGAAAGGCGTCTTGGTCATCTTGCCTAGCAAGCAAGCCTCACATGTCTCGTATGATTCAAAATCAAACGAAGTTAGAAGTCCATCAGAATGGAGCTTCTTCGTGCCCTTTTCACTTATATGACCCAAAAGACAATGCCACAAGTAGGTAGGACTCAAATCATTAGGCCGAGGCCTTTTAGCACTTACGTTACAGACAGGTGAACCATCAATATTTAAAACAAATAATCCATTCACAATGGGTGCAAAAGCCATAAACATATCATTCTTAGAGATCACACAACCATTGTTTTCACTCGCAAATGAATAACCATCCTTCATCAAGCATGAAGGAGACAAAATGTTTCGACTTAAACTAGGAACGAAATAACAATTATTCAACTCCATAATAAATCCTGACGGGAGGTGGAGTTGCATCGTCCCGACGGTCAACGCAGCAACTCTTGCATTATTGCCCACGCGGAAATCAACTTCTCCTCTTTCCACGCTTCTACTTCTTATCATTCCCTGCATCGAATTGCAAATATGAGCAACCGATCCGGTATCAAATACCCAAGAATTAATAATTGTATCAGCGAGAAAAATGTTGTCTATAACATTAACAACCAGTGTACCTGAGGTAGAAGTACTCTTACTTCCGCCATTCTTCAACGAAGCTAGGTACTGCTTGCAGTTTCTCTTCCAGTGACCAAGTTCATGACAGTAAAAGCACTCTTTGTCTGGAGCAGGTCGAGGTCCAGCTTTAACCTTGGGCGCTGGGTTTGGCTTGGACGTTCCAGCCTTGCCCTTCTTCTTCCAAGAATTGCCCTTCTTCTCAAAGCAAGGCTTGTTCTGTATAGCCATCACATGGCTGGTACTAGCATTTTTCATGATGTCAGCCTCTGCTATTTTAAGCATGCCACACAGCTCATTCAGACCCTTCTCCGTCCCATGCATATGGTAGTTCGAGATGAAGTTCCCATAGCTAGGCGGAAGAGACAAGAGAATGAAATCAGTGGCCAACTCTCGGCTCAGTGGGAAGCCCAGCTTCTCCAACCGTTGAGTGTAACCAACCATCTTGATTACGTGTGGTCCTACTGCTGCGCCTTCTACTAGCTTGCTCTCCACAAAGGCCTTAGATACATTGAACCTTTTAGTCCTGGCCTGTGTTTGGAACATGTCTCTAAGCACCACGATCATATCGTGCGCCTCATGGTTTGTTTCGAACTGCATCTGCAGCTCGGGTTCCATGCAAGCAAGCATAAGGCAGCTTACTTCGAGTTTAGTATCACATGCTTTCTTGTAAGCATTCTTAGTAGCAGCGGGTGCATCATCAGCAGGTTCTTCTGGTAGTGGGTTGTCTAGAACATCTTCCTTTTTCTCAGCCCTGAGAATAATTCTCAGGTTACGGATCCAATCCGAGTAATTTGTTCCATTCAACTTGTCCTTCTCAAGGACCGAACGCAAAGCAAACGGTGTAGTGCTGCTAGGTGCCATTTAATCTACAACAAAAGTAATGCAAAATACACTAAGAAAAACGTATCCATGATAGAGCAAATCACATTAAACTATTTTAACAGAATCTACTCCCACTAAAATCAATATCTCTCTATTGAAACTTAGTGATTTAGGATCCACAACTAACAAGTCTACTAGTGAGCTTTAGCATCACCTCTAGCAAACAAGGTAGATCGGTAAGCAACTTTGCTAATCATATCACATATGACTCCTGTTGTTGGGTGACATCTCTATGTCTCGGCGCCCAACCTTTATGCCCCAAGGTCCTTAACCGTTAAGATAACCTTGTTAAGCAAACCAACCCTTATGCGTGTAAGTATCCGACACAAACCCGTCTAGTCAAGGAAAACTAGTGGCCCTAATTTCATAGACCCACCACTAATTGTACAAGACATGGGACGGTGCAAGTTTTAGTTGGGAGGGCATACTAACTTAAACTTTGTGAGGGATCGTTCTATTTCTAACATCACAGCATGCAGAAAGTAAAACAGAAACAGAATGGCATTCACACAGTTGTGACACAGTATGGCCCGTTTTCATATGGTGATCTCCATCTCCATAGAACATGTTCACCATGGTGATCTCCATCTCCATGTTCCATGTGCGCCATCCTCCTGGTGATGAGTCCTCCAAGAACTAGAACATGCTATTACGCCTAATAGCTAGTAAAAAACTAGTAATGAAGATTACATAGTTGCTTGGATCATCACAGATTGGTACGCAGACCATTAAATACAATAAAGTGACAACACATATGGCTCCTGCCGTGTTGCCGTACGTGCGACACGCAGGTCACGAATGAGTTACACACATGCATCACATACACAAAGGGCCATACTGATCACAAGATACATACACCCTGCAAAACAGAGTTAAGCGTCCTAACGTTCCAAACTTCGGATGCCCGAAACTCCATCTTCCAAGCCGAATTTGAGAAAATCTAATTTCTCCGAAAACGGCAAAGCGGTTGAATTTCATGTGTAACTTTTTCTGCAGATCAATTTTCATATAAAATTCGCCCCGATCTGAGATCGTACCGAAAAGTTACGACTGATTTACCGAAGCATATGCATATGGCAAAAATCCCGACCCCGGTAGTAGATCCCATCTACTATTGCACATCTAATGCGCCTGGCGTATGACCCTGAATTTCGATTCGACCAATCATATTGATCTTCGCTCACTGCAACTGGAATTACGTGTATCACTTAACTCCGATGGCGAAAACCGACCGGCAGGAGTATGTTGTTACACTACCATTGCAGAAAGAGCACGAAACCAGGACATAGATCAAACTGAAAAGTCGCATATCTCCATATGCACACATCCCGAATCCAAAACTAAACAGCTACGGCTCTGATACCACTGTTGGGATACGAGATAGGCTACACTAGCGCAAATCAAAATTTCTACCGCGTAAAACCAGGAAGAACTGTCATATAAGGATCACGGGATTACCACTTGACGCACTACTGGTGCGGAAGATGTAGATTTGCGTTGATGCAGCGAAGACGATCAACGTAGTCGTACGTAGTCGATCACGTCAACGTCCAGCAGCTCCTCAGCAGCTCGTACACGTTCAGCAAGATCGCCCTCGTGCCGCGGCTCGTCGTCGGCTCGTCGTGGCTCGTCGGCGGCTCATCGTGGCTCGGCGGCGGCTCGTCCAAGTGTTGCAGGCGTAACCCCTCCAAGGTATCCACACGTGCAGGGAGGAAGCGTCGCAAGCCGGACTGCTAGATCCGCGAGTTGCAATAGACGATGGCGTGGGAGGCGCGGCAGATGTGTTTCGCCAAAAGGTGTAAACCCTAGGGCGCCCCCACCCCTCTATTTATAGAGGTTCCTAACGGGCCTCTGGGTCCGAGGCCCATTAGTACTTCAAAACCTAATCCAACTCGGATCACATCCGAATTGGGCTTCCAGCCCCTTAAGTGTGTGACCCTATGGGTTCGGATACGCATAGACATGGTCCGAGTACTCCTACTCGGCCCCATAGTCGGTAGCGGCCTCTAGCAAGACGTGCCAACTCCTATACGCACACGAAGATCATATCAGACGAACCATCACAACATAATATACATGCTATTCCCTTTGCCTCACGATATTTGGTCTAGCCTCAAGCCGACCACTCTTTCTCGATCCTGTGATTCGGAATCCCTTTATAGGTTAACTGTTAACCGTACGTAGCATGGCCATGCATTTTCGGATCCGATCACTCGAGGGGCCCAGAGATATCACTCTCAATCAGAGAGGGGCAAATCTCATCTTGATTGACCATGTCTCATAGCATGCTTCTTGACAAACCCGAAAGCTACCTTTATAACTACCCTGTTACGGCGTAGCGTTTGATAGCCCCTAGGTCGATCCACATCTTGAATACATGCGACAATCTCAGGTCTAAGGACAAAGCGTATATGTTGTTTAAAGAGAGAACTACTTCTCGTGTTGGGTCAGTCCTAGCACATGTCTCCACATGTGCCCACATTATTAGTTCAACATCTCCATGTCCATGACTTGTGAAACATAGTCATCAACTAATACATGTGCTAGTCTAATATTCATGTATGTCCTCACATGAACTCCGACTAGGGACAACTTTAGAATAACCATACAAGTAAAGAGTTTCACACACAATTCACATAATTGCAAATCAATTCAAGTAGCCTTTAATGGATATTCAAGGAACACAATATAAATCATGGATACAAATGGAATATCATCATCTCTATGATTGCCTCTAGGGCATACCTCCAACACAATGGACCTTATCTCTCGAAGAGTGAGCTTCTGGGACCCTTAGTAGCAGTACCCGGGGTTCCACTGAAGATGACATTGACGGTGTTGGATGGGTTCTAGAACTTGCCATTGTCACCATCTTTTTCGTCTTCCTATGCCTTGCCCTTGTCTTTGGTGCCAAATGGCTCTGGCAGGTCTTTCATGATTCTTCGTAGACTGAAACAATCTATCGCAGAGTCCTTGTGGTATGGGTGACATGGGCACTGTTTCTTTAGGAGCTGGTTGAATGAGGGCTATCTTTATTCTTGCCGCCACCTTTCTTGGACAATTGCGAAATTGCCTCAACAGTATTTTCTGGCTTGCACTTGCGGTTGTGACCTCCCGAGTAGTTATTTCAGTTGTCGTTGTTGGAGCAATCGTTACGGTTCTTGTCATTGCATTGGCCATTGTTCTAATTGTTGTTGTTCTGGCCTTTGTTGTGATTGGTCTCGAACCTTTCGATCTCCTTGTCTTTTTTATCTGCCCATGTCTGTACCATGATCTTGAGAGATTTGACATCAGCGGGGCGTCTTTTACCGAAGTCCTGGAACATCCGGTGGTCGTGGAGGCCGTTCTAGAAGCAGTCAATAATGTCGCGCTCTGTGACATCTACGATTGTGGCCTTCTTGTCAAAGAAGCAATGTAAATAGCTCCGCAGGGTCTCATCTTCTTGTTGTTTAACTTGAGAAAAGTCGATCCTATTGCTAGTACACTGCATTGCCCCTACGTAGTTGTTGGTGAACCCTACCTTGAGGTCCTTCCATGAGTCGATGGAGTTCTTATCCAACGATCGGAGCCATGTGAGTGGAGCCGCCTCCATGCAAATGGGGAAGTAGATGACTTTAGTGTCGTCGTTTCCCCCAGCTGCTTGTCCTGACAGCGTGTAGCATCGAAGCCATTAGGCTGGGTCCTACTTGCCATTGTACTTGGTGATACCCAGGGGTTTGAACTTTTCGGGTAGAGTTGTCCTCCTCACATGTTTTGAGAAGGCAGGAATCCATTAGTATCATCTCCTTGGTGTTCGACTTCTTGCTCGTGCTCGCGGCACCATCTGTCGATGATGTACGGGTGTCGTGGTTGGCGTTGATCTTGTTGCGGAGGTCTTCTACTGGGTCTTTAGGCTCTGGGTTAGCCTCACAGTGGCCATGACCACCCAAGGGTTCTGTCCGACTACCTTCAGCTCCAGCTTGGCTTGGTCTGGTGCCTCCAAGTTGACTTTGTCTGGTGCCTCCATGTTGACTTCGCTGGGATGGGGAGCGTTGGACTAACTGTATCGGATTCTGCTAATCAAGTTGTCCGTACACGAGTTCCACCATTTCAGCCAACTATCTTGTGTACTTGTTTTGAGGTATCGCGCAGGTGATGAGATCAATAGATGCGACAGTAGCTAGGGAGTACGATGGTGACGCGTTTGAACTGCTTCAAAGGCGTTATCCAGGTTCTGGATTGGTAGGTCCGCTGCAAGGTGGCGGCGGCGCTCTGCTCATGCGGTATTTCTTGCTCGTCGTCGAGTTGTTTGAGCTTCAGTCTCTTCTCCGACAATGTTGGCGGTGAGTTCATTCTATCAGACGTCATCCGGGTGATGCTCATATCGTGGGTTTCTGTCCTGTTGCTCTTCTTCTTCGTCGTCTTGTCCAGTAATGATGGCGAAGAGTTCTCACTCTAGAGAGTGGCTTCCCGAGCTTGAAGTGATAACCTCCATGGTGCCTCCTTCCTCGTACATGGGTGGTAGAGAAGGTCCCTCCTGGTACGGGAGAGTGTTGAGGTAGGCGATGAGATGCGAATCATCGTCTTTGGCAAGAGCGGGTGGCTTCATGTTGGACCAGTAGATGTGATTATGAAGCCCTGCTGCGGACCCGATAAAGGAGTCTCCTCATCCAGATTAAGTAGTAGTCGAGGTTCTCGATCGTATCTGTATCGAATTGTGATCTGGACACGGCAGCCTGATAAATAGTGGCCACATTGCGGAGTCCGAATGGGAACCGACTCGAGTGGTAGTCCGACTCACATGATAGCTTATGTGTCGGCTCGTGAAAGTCAATCTGACTAGTGGGAGAAGTTGAGTTGAACTCGAGCTTATACCCCCAGCCTCTGACTAGGTCAAAAATTGAAAATTTGCTGAAATTCTCGATGAGATCCTCTAAAGCTTGGCGCTAGAGCTTCATGGTTTGTTGCTTCTTCTCCAGGGTCAACACAATGTGGTGCCGGAAATTTGCAGCACCATCTACAATCCAAACCCAAGAGCCGAAGACAAACGTCGCGCTTGCTTCGAATGCGATGATTGGCTTGATGATGACTTGTGTCATCAAGTTCGCTAGTGGATTCTCGGCGACTGCCCCTACCTGGCACACCAGCTGTCGGTGTTTAGACCCGGCAACCTATCGAGGGGGGTGCCCGAGGTAGTGTTTTGGTTAGTGGGGTTTGTCGAGATCAGGAACTTGAAGGTAAATGCAAACACACGATTTAGATAGGTTCCAGCCGCTAGATTATGTAATACCCTACGTCCTGTGTGTTAGTTGGATTGAATCGCTTTGGAGGGGGTCCCTGCCTCACCTTATAATGCCGGGGGCAGGGTTACAGGTCGGTTGGTTACAAGAATACTACTTGGATATAACTAGAGGAGTTCTGCTCTTATTGCAATGAGTACTTTCCTAATCCTCGACTAGTTCCTATCTTTCCATGTATACTACACCATCCTACGCCATGGTCTCCATATCAGATGCGTCTCGGTGTCCAGCCCCATATTTAGGACTGTCCAAACTTTCTAGTGGGTCCATAGACGTATGTACGACAATTAGAGCCCATTTGGATGATCAGAATCAGACCGAATTGGAAACACTTTCTTGGGCTGACCTTTTTGGCCGCACTAGGAATTGGAAAGCGTCATTCCACAACATTCCGCAGCCTGGAATGTTAGCCCAAGTCAGATTCATGGCCAAAAAAAAGGAAACCGATTCTGTCGCGCTCATCGTCTCCCTCCCAACTTTCCTTCCCACCCCGAGCCATCTCCTCTCACCTCTCACCTTCCCATCCCGATCCCTCGACTCTTCCCTCCCTGGACGCCATTGTGACTAGGGTTCCCTAGTGTCGGCGCCTCCATCTCCCACATCCTCCTAGCCTGAGCCCTCAGTTATCAGGTCGCGTCGGTTGTGGGGGAAGGTAGCTGGCTCGCAGGTTTCGAGCGCGGTGGCGAGGAGCGAGCATGTGGTGGCGAGGCGACGACGGGCGCGTGGGTGGCTGTGTATGAGGTGGTGACAACAAGCCGCATGTGCCAGGGCAAAGGACGACGTGTGGCCACGGTCGACAGAACCCTAGCCGCTAGCTGCAAGATCTACCGCCACCGCTGGTGAGTTTCCCAGCCGTGGCCCTCTTTCCCTTCCTCCCAAGCCCATCCGTTGTTGTTGTGTGAAGGATCTGCGCATGAATTTGATTTGTGTGCCGGTCTTTTTGTTGTAGACAGCGAGCTCCTCTCGGATTTGTTCCTGTGAAACGAGATCAAGTAACGAGATCAAGAACAGCCTACTGTTGGAGGTCGAGGGAAAGGTACATCCATTCCTCCACTATCCTTCGATTGGATTTTATGTATTGCATACGCTGCAGTTGATTGGTCATGTAGTTTTACTGAGCTAACCTTGCTTGCTAGTAAGCACTGAAATTGTGCCTTCTGAGGTACTAGTCAAATTTGATGTTCCATGCATGGAGCATAGGATCATCCAACAACTTAAATATATTTATAGAATTAGGTAATATGTTTTGATGGTGCTTCGATGTATTCCTTTCTCATGCATTTTATTTGGTAAATACTGCAAGAAAATACTCGCCTAGGCTCATTATTTAATTGGCTTAATGGGAAGCTTTATTAGGAATACAGAAATTAACACCGGAATAATGGGAAATTGGAGTCGTTTTGCTATTGAAGTGTCTTGCCACTGATTAATGAGCTTATTTGGCTCCCCATTGATCCAGCCTTGGAAAGCTATCTTTTCAGTATATGATTGCAGACTGCTAGAACTGTTTATCATGTAGTGTCAAGGTTTCTTAGGGCCTGTTTTCTTCCACTTGCTAAACTTTAGCACCCGTCACATCGAATGTTTAGATACTAATTAGGAGTATTAAACGTAGACTATTACAAAACCCATACATAGGACGAATCTAAACGGCGAGACGATTTAAATTTTACATCAATTCAGCTCCATGATTTGACAATGTGTTGCTACAGTAAATATTTGCTAATGATGGATTAATTAGGCTTAATTAGGCTTAATAGATTCGTCTCGCCGTTTAGATTCCACTTATGTAATTGGTTTTGTAAATAGTCTACGTTTACTACTCCTAATTAGTATCTAAACATTCGATGTGACACGTGCTAAAAATAAGACACGGGAAGAAAACGCCCCCTTAGCCTGAGATATTTTTGTTTGATATATACACGTGTCACTGTTTGATTTCCTGATTTCTTGATGCTAAATTAAGCATTTCCTTTGCATATTGCTATAGATGCCTGACGATAACGTATAATTGGTTAGAACAAGTGTGGGGGAAATGAGAGAGAAGTGTAGGAAGAAGCTACTGGGTACAGGTACAAGACTGTCTTGTACTGGGACTCAATTAGCTTGGTGTTTGGCAAAGATCATGCCACTGGTGAAGGGGCAAAGACCCCAGTTGATGGCGCAAAAGAGATGAGTAAGGAAAAAGGTAACAACAAAGAGAATACTTCATCGGCAACTTCAGGAAACTTAAAGAGGCAGCGGTTTGGTGATTCCTTCACCTCCATGATGGTCGAGAAATTGGACAATTTCACTGAAGCAATCAAGGATGAAGCACCAAAAGGGTCGACGTCAAGAGGAAATTCTCAACAAACTGAACGAGATAGAGGGGTTAGATGAAGACACCTTGCCAGACCTATTTGATATCTTAACTGGTGATGCGCTAGTACGAGTCCTTATTAGCACTTCAGTAATCTTTGGAAACAGATGGCTGCTGAAATAGCTCAAGAAGTGAATTGAACTGTTTTGTATGATAAGTAATTGATGGGTGTTTAATGATCTTGGATATGTTTTGTAAAAATTGGTGGTACTATATGAATGTTATATGCATCCGATCGAGTACCTATGTGTGTAAGAAATAGTATCTAGGACTTACTAGTTAAATCTACTACACAAATCTCTCTCTGTATGTATTGTGGTATTTTACAATTTTTTTTCAAC
The DNA here is from genome assembly GCF_000263155.2 of Setaria italica. Lineage (NCBI taxonomy): Eukaryota > Viridiplantae > Streptophyta > Magnoliopsida > Poales > Poaceae > Setaria > Setaria italica. The sequence continues at coordinate 8,951,815 of NC_028456.1, read as the reverse complement.
CTGTGGCACTCTACATTGTAGATAGATGAGAGATAAGCTCATGTATTTATTGTTTGAAGAGAGAAGGTTATTTTGCAACCTGGATATGTGTTTATTCTGTACTTAAAAAGATTCCATATTTAGGTATCCAAACAGGATATGGAATTTGATCCGTGGAAAAGAATTCCATCAACATAAAAAGAATTGAATTGAGTCAAATTTTGAGTAATTCATTTCTGATGGAATCTAATGTTAGAATATTATTTCTAGAATGAGTTCCAATTCAAGGGATCAAAATAAGCTCTTATAGTTCACATAATTACATGAAAATAAGACATAATCATTACAAAGGTACGAGTTCACCAAGCCACATTACTTGTATCTTAGGTACCTGATAGGTGTCCCGAGTAAGATTGTTTACCCGCATCCTACCATGATGAGAATTCATACCCGTACCCTCACCCACATGTAAGAATCCGTACCCATAACCTCACTCAACGGGTACGAAACTTGCGGTATCCATATCCTCATGTCCGCGGGTAGAATTGCCGAGATGCCATCCTACTGGATCTTGTTTACTTCCCAAGTTAGGAGTTGCAAAATTGGCATTTTGCCATAAATGCGATACTGTAGCGTTTCGTTTGTATTTGTGAATTATTGTCCAAATATTGACTAATTAGGCTCAAAAGATTCGTCTCGCAAAGTACAACAAAACTGTGCAATTAGTTTTTGATTCATCTACATTTAGTACTCCATGCATGTACCGCAAGTTTGATATGATGGGGAATCTTCGTTTGCATAGTGTCAAAGTTGGGAGTTTGGAGGGAAGTAAACGAGCCCCTGAACCCAACAACAAACAACAGTCCGACCGAAGAACCCAGAAGCCGTACACACCGACTCGTAACATTTTCTCCTTATCCTATAAATAAACCCTGGTACAACAGGCCATGGCCGCCGCCTCGCTCCTGTTCCCCGCGTGCGCCTTGCTCCGCCGCCTCCCCGCCGCGCCGCACCTCTCCCGCTCCGCTCGCATCAAGGTCCCGGATCCCCGTGTCCCAAGCTTTCGATTGATGTAGATTCTCGAGTCCTCGAGCGGGTTTCACTCACCATTTCCCCTGGGGATCGTTTCTTTGGTTTCGCAGGGGTTCGACCGGGTTCGCCGGTTCTCGCCGGCCGCCATGTCGACGTCGTCGGGGCCAAAGGAGGCGCCGGGAAACAACCCCGGTCTCCACACCGAGATCGACCCGGCCACCAAGGGCTACTTCTTGCAGCAAACGGTAAGCTCAACTTTTACCCCTGTCTGTTTCAACCAGGTGTTCATCAAGATTCAAGCACGGATGTGTGCTATTCGCCTCGGCATTCCCCTTTTGGTGTTCGATGCGTGGATTTGACATATGGGGTCGAGCCGCTGCTGAAGTTGAGATGATCCAAATGGACAAATGGTAGTTGTTGTAGGCTTGTAGCAGGGTCAGCGTATAATAAGGTGTTCTGCTTCTGTCATTCTGTGTTTCGTGAAATGCAGGGGGGAGGGGGGGGGGGGG
>NC_028456.1:8933248-8950195 GCF_000263155.2 Setaria italica | reverse complement strand
ACAGGATAGTTCATCTGTCGCTGATTTGCAGCTACTATCAATTATGGACCAGATCCTCCAAGCACGTCCCATTACTTGAATATCAGAGTTTGATCCAAAATGTTTGATGGGCTTGTATTGCTATCAGGGTGTTTGGATGCTTTACAATTGACTGAATGACATGTATGGAGTTATTTCAGTTGCCTCATCTTAAACCAACATTGTTTCATGGTTTTGCAATTAGCCACAGGTGGACCAAACTTCTTACCATGAATGTTTCTTCTGTTGCTCTGGTCGCTATAGGATTTTGATAATTTGGGTTGCTTTTTTTTTCAGATGTTACGTGTGAAGGACCCAAAAGTGAGCCTTGACTTCTACTCCCGTGTGATGGGCATGTCGTGAGTTCTCTTCTTCCTCTTCCTAGTTCCTACAGATAATGTATCCATGCATGACAGATGAAAAGCATTCATAGCTTATCTCTGTTCTTGGTGTTATCTATGTTCTTTAGATGTATTGATGGTTGGGAAGAAAAAGTCAAGCATTGGAGTGTTTTTTTCCTGGTAGAGTGATAATGGGGGATTGGGGACATTTTTAATCTGTACGTTGAGGGCCTAAAGGTGAAATAACTCTGCTAACAAAATACTCTCCACAGGTTTCCAATTGCCATTTTAAAACAATTTAACTACCACTTGACAATATATTTTGAACAGGATGGATAATGAAGTCATGGTCTGAAGCATGGGAATTGCATATACATTTGTAATCACTATGATTTTTCTTTTGGTAGTGTTAGCTTAGATAATGGTTGAAGTCATAGCCTCATAGGTATATGATGCTGGCAGTTGCAGTTCTCTACACATAGAAAGTAATTTCATCAATGGTTTTTACGTAAACATTAATGATCTCATCTGGAACTCGTGTAGCTGATCCTTGCCACTCTCATAGTGACAGATTAGTATTGGACAAACTATATTGTGTGTAGGTGGCTAGCTGCACTGTTTGCGGTTTTAGTAAAATGCTACAGTGTCTGGAAAGCATTCCAGTCTTTAATAAAGTTTTGCATGCTATCATCATTTGAAGCCTGAGCATGAACAATGGTGAACAAATATCATACTCCCATCCCCAGGTACCAAATTTGGTTCTACAAATATAACACTAAGGTTATGTTGAGTAATGTAGGTTGGAGTTGGACCACTGGACATTTGAGTATTGCTCTTGTGGTTGCCATTGTGGGAGCTTCATAGTACTAAGGCTCTGTTTGTTTCCAAAATCTGAATTTGGCTTTGGGAAAGCTCTATCACTAATTTTATTACATCAAAACATTAGAACATCATCTATTTAAAATCTACATAGTGGTAGCTTTGTATTCTGATAATGGCATACAGTTTCCCAAAGCTTTGGCTTTTCAGGGCAGACCCCATGATCAGAATTTGATTTCGAACCCCCCTCCCCCCGGCATTCTAATATGACCTCATGGAGGGTACGGTGGTTATTGCCTTTTTCGAGTTATGCAAGGTTTTTCAGTAGATTATATTGACAATAGCACACCATTTTATGTTGGATAATTGGACACCAGTACATTGCATGAGTCATTACTTTTCTGGCATGGCGTGTTTAACTGGTTCTGTATCTTGATTACAATCCTAGACAAGAAAAATGCAAACTTGAGATGTCTTGATTGGTATTCATATTTATCACCAAAACTTTGGATTGGGAAGAGTGGGGAGGGATGGGTAAGAGTTTAGGTTCATCCCTTGGGTTGGACAGAATAGTGAATTCATTTCCTTAACGATCAAGGAAATTAGATCAAATCCATGATGCATCAGTAACCCAAAAATGCCACAAGGGTCACTTGGATATGGGTTCCTTATACATTCAAATCCGATTTTATTTGAATTTGGTCTAAATCCTAAATGTTTTTAGAGCATTCGCTTCCGAATGGGCCCTACGATCGGACTGGTCGATTCTGGTGAAAATTTTTAAGTCTGGACCAAAACAATGTCAGCTAATCTGCAGAGTAGTGGAGCACTGCTCTTTCATGGCCATGGAGCCTCAGTCTGATTGGATTTTTGCATTTATGTGTTGACTGATGGAAAATAATTCAAAAAGTTCGTTGAGGAAAAAGGAACTGAAAGAGAAACCTGCAGTAACTCTACATAATTACATCCAGCTCTGTAAACAGCTGCAAGCTGTACGTTTGTGTACAGTTAGTCAAGCAATTAAACTGGACTAGTACCACTGCTTTTGATATGAACAAATTTGAGAACATAATTTTTTGTGGCTCTAAATTCCTCGTGATACCATTGCTACAGACTGAGACAATTGATTTGATCATGGTTTTGTGTTCTAGATCAAAAGGATTTTTAGGTATCTTGCATGTATATCTATATCTTATTAGTTTATGATTTGTAGCACTTTCTTCTTCTTACAGGTTGCTGAAAAGATTAGATTTTGAAGAGTTGAAGTTCAGCTTGTATTTTCTCGGTTATGAGGTAAAAGTTTCATAGACTGGTGGAACCATGATTGCCTTAAAATATAATTTACATGATATTGCTTCTTAAGTGCGAACGGGCCTCTAGCTGAGTTGGTTAGGTGGCTCTAGTAGCACTCCTCAGGTCATGGGTTCGACTCCCCGTGGGAGCGAATTTCAGGCTGAGGTTAAAAAAATCCCCTCGTCTGTCCCATGCCAAAGCATAGGTCTAAGGCCCAGCCCAGGTTGTTGGTCATCTTACATGGGCTATGGTGCCGCTATGTAAGGGTGGGCAGGGGTTTTCTCGACCTGTGTGAGAAGGTCTTGTTCTTAACAAAATGCCCAGGGGCTGTCTTACCCCCCGCAGGTCGAGTTTTTTTATATTGCTTCTTAAGTTCTTATGTCAATTGACTCTGCTTTGAGTTTTTAGGATGTGACATCAGCTCCTGCTGATCATATCAAACGGACTGAATGGACTTTCAGGCAAAAAGCTACCCTCGAACTCACCCAGTGCGTCTTGTTACCCTTTACCGTTGTAGAAACGCTGTTCATTTTCCTCATTAGTTTGAATGCTCACAAGCAAATTGATTAACTCTTGGTAATACTGCAGCAACTGGGGCACAGAAAATGACCCTGAATTCAAATGTTACCATAATGGAAACTCAGACCCACGTGGTTTTGGTATGTGCTTAAGATTCATATGCAATTGAAATGACTGTTGCCATTTCTGAAATCGTAGAACTAGTTCAGACAAGAATAATTGTGAATATCGTAGGTGCCGTCTCACTTGTTTGTTTATTTTTGTTCATTCAGGTCATATAGGAGTAACCGTGGATGACGTCTACAAGGCATGTGAACGCTTTGAACGTCTTGGGGTTGACTTTGTGAAGAAACCCGATGATGGTACGCTAATTTGCCTTGTATTGTTACTCATCTGGTGTTGATTGTACAGCCTTGATGCTGGAATGTTGATTCAAACAAGAAACATAGTAGTTAAATGCTTCTTTCTGTAAGATCGGTAGGGTTGTGGTACAATTAAATATAGGACTAACGTTATGTGTATTGTAGTAATCCAAAACAGTAACCTGTAATATTTGAGTCATTGCCTTGATCTTTTCTTGTATTCGCCCTTGTGCATCTACAGAGTCGTCCTGATAGTGATTACCAACATCCCTGAGAGTCATTACCAACTTTGTCTAAAGTTTTTACCTCCCTTTCTTTTGGAGAAGTGGTCAATTCAGTATTTTACTTTAGTACTCCCTTCAGTAACAAATAAGTGATGTTTTTGACATCAACATGATTCCTGAAGTACAACTTTGACTATTACTTTTTGTTACAAAAATATTTATAAAAGGCTGAATGTGTCCCTTAGTTATTGAATTGGCTGGTTAGTCCAAACGCTTTATTTGGGCCTACTTGGCATGCCAAGTCAGCCACAAGTGGGTGCAATGTTCTAGGCATGCTACCAAGTTGAGCATCCATTTGAATTTTAGTTCTAGATTGCCCCAGAATTCAATAGCATAGTGAAAATGAGTGATTGAGGATCTTCTATCCATAAATAGAAGCCTGATCATCATATTGTTTATTTGTGCATTCATCCTGACCATTGAACCATAATGAATACATTGAAAGTAAAGAAGAAACCAGGGGGTGATTTTTTTTTTGTTTATTTACTCACCTTATGGTACTCATTGCTGACTACCACGCGAACGTGGCACGTGACATAAGCCTAACAGATAAGTTTGAGACTAGATTGATCTGTTTGTTAGTCACTCCGAACTTATGTGTTTCCTGTAACCCCCCATCCTTTTTTTTTTTCAGAAGATTGGCCCATTCAGCAGTTTACATTGGTATTGTGTAAAGAAATTTTGCTAATGAAACATTGAAAGTTTACTTAAAATTATGAAGAGCAGTGATCAAGATGCTCTCAGCCTTATGTTTGATAATGCTACCTACATAACCTCCAATCAAATCATGAAACACCTTCACACTCTTTATCTTTGTAATGCATAACGTGATGATATGTAATGGGTGTTGTTTGGCTGCAGGGAAAATCAAAGGCATCGCATTTATCAAAGATCCTGATGGCTACTGGATTGAGATTTTTGACCACACCATTGGGACAGTGACTGCTTCGGCATCATGAAGTTCTGTGATTCAGATATTCTGAATGCTTCGAGTTCAGTTTTTCTATGTTATAATGCAAGTTAGTATGGAACATAGTTCATTCGTTGTATGGAACACAAGATGATACAACTCCCATTATCTCAGAACCACAGCTGTGGGCTTTACCCTCTAGGAATGAGACTATTATCTCTTTTTGGCGATCAGAGGAATGAATTGTGGTGTCGGAAGTAAAATAAGGTTGCTTAAATAATTTTAGTTTTTGTTGGATGTTAATGAAATGTTACTTTAAACTGCAAACAAGTGGTCAGGAGCTCGTTGGGGGAGCTGCATATATCCACACAGTTTCTATATGCTTTGGCATTCTGCTATTCTAGAAATTAAGCTTCTTACTTATGGGTATAAAAAAGAACAAATAATTTTGCATGCCTATATCGCATCTGATAACTGTAAGCAATGAGTTCTTTTTGGAGAAGACTCAGTACGTTCTCCTGATGGTAGGCTGAAGTTTTTCTTCTTGTTGTTTTTTTTTTTGCATGTTTTACATAAGAAAGAGTGACCGGATTTTCATTTTGTGAGAAGGATAAATTCGTGTTTGGACAAAAAAAAGTTTCTGATACGCCTGATGAAACATTCATTGGCTCTGTAAACGCGGCATAGCTGCATTCATCTCGATGAAAAACAATCCATTGCCACTAGCACATTCAGACCTCGTTTGGTTGTTCCGGATTGAATTATGGAACGGATTCGGAGGGGAATGATGATTCGGTTGTGTCACTCGATCCTGGAGGGTTTCGTTGTGGAGGTCAAGACATGAGGATTGATTCTGGGTCACTAAGAGGTTAGGATAATCAAAACGAGCTAGAATAGAATAATGCTGGTTCTACTTCGGTCCGAACCGAACGGTTATTTTGTGTGTTAGGTCGGATTTTAAATCGGGTCAAATCAATCTGTATGGTATAGATCTGATTTCGAGTGATTCTGAGAGAACTAGACGGCCTAACATTCCCAAAAGCTGTTGCATGCGACGAATTCCACAACTGACCAAGATACCTGAAGCATATCTCAAAACCTGACCTATGCAAATGATCACTCGTCATCTTTCTTCGGCTTGCGGTAGGTTTCAGCAAGATACCTAGTCAAGAAAACATAGGTCTCGACTAGCTTCTTCACATTAGGCATGTTGTAGTTCTGCTCTGCATAGATGCCACAACCAATTCCCAGCATGAACATGACGCTGCGCCTAAATAAACCCATTGCCATGGGACCTGGGGACAAGAATGAAATGGTTATGTTAAACATTTGGGATGATTCCGGTGCGAAACAAGATTAGTATAAAAGAAAGCAGGACACGATCGAGAATGGTGTTGGTCAACTGGTTGCAATGTCTGCAACTGAGATTTTTTGAGAATCATATGAGCAAGTACATTGCTACACCTCAGCAGTCTCATAGATCGTCTCATGCAATGTCACATCGAATTTTTGCTGATGTGAAGGAGAGAGGGTGATGAGAGAAAAAGAGGTCGTTGTTTCATGAAACAACCGCCTCATAAGCTAGATTTTAGGACTACGATACGGCTACTCTACCATTGTACGAGTTGTGGTTGCATGCACCTCATACTATTTCTTTTTTTTTTCTATGCACAAATTAAGAGAATAGATAAAAAAAATAAAGTTATTTGTTAAGCCATCTCATGATTACGTGTCAATGCATGAGACCGACTATTAGACAACACCAATGTACTTGCCCTAAAGTATACATCATGCACATAAGGCGAGCTTAAGGTTGGAAAAGAGCCAGCAACTTTTACCAGCAGGAGCATTCAAATTTTTGGACGGAATTTAATAGGGGCCTATTCGGTTAATCCCTTCACGAGGATTGGATTATCTTACAGATACAAAATAGATAGGCGAAAGCAAGTAGCCACTAGAATTTGTGTTAAGATTAATTAACACTTAGCGACATAATGGATTGAATAGATACTGCAGAGATAATGAAAGCATTGAGAGCCATGCATTCCATGCGAGAAGACAGCCTCACCGTTGTTGATCTCGGGGCCTTGGGCGCGGCGGAGCGGCGTTAGATCTTGCCGTGGCAGTGCGAGCCCTGTTCTCGACCTCCGGCGGAGATAAAGTGGAGAGAGCAGCGCGGCTGTGGCTCGGGGTGGATCACAGGTGACGGCGGTGCGGTAGCCAATGGCCAATGGGGAAGGTCGTCCAGGCTCAGACGGCGGTGGGTATCAAATCAAAGGCATTAATTACGGCTTGCATGCCAAGTCGGTCCTGCCGTCCGGAATTTATATCCGAGCGTGCATTGCAAGTTTGCAACGCCGTAGGATTCGTGACCGAGTTGGCCGGAATCTTCTCCGAATCCCTCCCGCAACCGCGGCTTTATCGGAGAGCAAGCAGCGATCTCATCTCCATCTCCACGGAACGAACCAGTCGGGGCAGATCATGATGTAGGGCACAAGCGACGACGCGACCCGCAAGCGACCGAGGACGGCGCCGGCCGAGGAGGAACGCAGCAAGCGCGGCGGTGGAAGCGGAGGCATCTACATCCCTCCACATCGCGCCACCACTGATGGCGCCGGCGGCGACGAGTCCGGCGGCGATGGGTACCAGTGCCGCAACTGGGACGCGCTGCGGAAGAGCATCACCGGGCTGGTCAACAAGGCGACCCCCACCAACATCCGCCACGTGGCGCCGGAGCTGCTGGCGGAGAACCTCATGCGCGTGCGCGGCCTACTCTGCCGCACGCTCCTCCGGTCCCAGGCGGCCTGCCCCGCCTTCACCGCCATCTTCGTGTCAGGACTCTGTATGCAGCAAGCTCTGAATGTGCCATTCAGATAACGTTTCAGGTGTCCAAGTGAAGTCGGCAGCTGAAGTGGTCGTTTTCAGCGGGATTCTTTTGAAGTGTCGATGACGCATCGGACGGCTCCTATTGTTTCTGTAATAGCTGTAGCTTTTCACCTGGTTAACAGACCGGTAATAGTAACTCTGTATCGTTAATTTTGCTTTGTTGTCAGATGGCTTGTAATAGCAGGACACCTTCCCTGGGAGAGGATATGCTGGTTATCTGAACCCTAGATCGAACTCTAGTTTAGCAGTAGTCCACGGGCGCCGTCATGGCCTCTTCCTGTATCTGAGCCCTGTCCATCGTTAATACTACTGCTAGTACTGCACTTGTTCGATCTGTTGCTTGTATCTGAGCCCTGTCGTTAATACTACTGCTAGTACTGCACTTTTTCGATCTGTTGCTTGTTGCTGTTGTTTTCTCCCCTTTTCTCTCTTGGATTTCTGTCTCGATTGCTTGGATCCTGACAATTGATATCCAGAGCTAGGGGTCCTTGGCGAGATTTGTTTGCGTCCACAGCCAGAGCTCCGGAATTAGTCCGATTGGCGCGGTGGATTGGTGGTTTCGGCTCACCCGTGCAAAATCCCACCCTTCCCACCCAATTCCGTGAGCTACTTCCTATTTTCCCCAAATTTTCAGTGGATTGGTGAAAGTGAGGGTTGCAGGACGTGTTCCTGTGTAAAATTCCAAAAGCTTTCACTGATTTGCTCGAGGAGGTGACGGAGGTGAGTTGTTCTGTGACAAGGGTTGCAAGGCTGTGTCCTTGTGTAAAATTCCGGCGTCACATCCACAACTCAGGCGGCGGTAGATCACTTTGGAAGTCTTTCTGGGGCGAGCCTGGCTCAAACCGAACTTCTAAAGCCAAAGAAGATGGTGACTAAGGAATCTAATGCTACTTCCAGCTATGCTTCAGCTGAGGAGATGGAGAAAATTAGGTCTGCTTTGGATGCTTTTATAGCTAAGCAAGAAGACCAAAACAGAGTGCTGGAGTCATCATTGGACAAAATTCTCTCAAGCCTAAACAGCCTTACTACTTCTGCAGCTTCTGAAGATAAGGGATCAGCTTCCAAAGGGCCTCATCAGTACACCGATACTCCACCTCCTGAAATTCCAGTGCAGGTTCATCACAGAGATCTCTCCCCTTGGTTTGTGAAGGTCCCAGCTGCTATAGAAGAAGATTGCCTTGGACAGCAAAGGAGCTAGAAAAATTCTATGCTAAAGCTAATACCACTTCTGATCCAGATCAAACTCAATTAGCTTATGAGGCATTTTTGGCAAAGCAACAAGCTAACCAATATCATCACCTCAACCAACATGTAATTCATCCAAATCCCACAATGGCCCACCAACCATATCACAACAACTTGGACTTTCATCAACAATTGCACCACCAGCAGAAACTGATAGCTAAAGGGCCAAAATTATCATTTCCTGCATTTGATGGTTCAGATCCTGATGGTTGGATTAGGAAAGCTGAGAAATATTTTGAATTGGTTGGAGTTCCAAATGAAAGCAGAGTTCAAATTGCAGTAATGTATATTGTGGGGAAAGCTGAGTTCTGGTGGAGAAGCACTGGTGGTAATGCCTCTACTGTCCCTTGGCACCAATTCTGTAAAATGATAGGTGATAGATTCATTGAGGAATCCCTTTATGAGGTCATTGCCAGATTCCATGGCCTTAAGCAAAATGGACCTGTCCAAGAGTACATCACAAAATTTGAAGAGTTAATGGGTTTAGTCAAAAGAGATAATCCATCTTTGCATGATTCCTATTTCATTAGCAGTTTTATCTATGGGTTACAAGAACCTATACAACACCATCTTCAATGTCACCAGCCTGCAAGCCTCAATTCTGCCTTTTGGTATGCTAGAAGGCTGGAACAAGCTCACCCACCACCAAAAAGGTTTCCACAATTCAATCAAACCTATAGACCACAGAAAGTGTGGCAGAAAGATTCCAAAGAAAAAGAGCAAATTCAAAATAATATAGCTGAGCTCAAAGCTGCTGGTAAATGTTTTACTTGCAAGGAACCATGGGTCCCTGGTCATGCTAAAGTGTGCAAAGGAAAAAAATTATTTTCAGTTGTATTGCTGGAAAAGGAAGGGCAAGAGAAGGTAGAACTGGTGGAAGATGGGAATTCAAGTGAGGAGGGTGAATATCATGATGCTGAGCAAATTCCAACAGTTCAAATTTCTTTGCATGCTCTGACAGATATTTCTTCTTCAGCTAGAACCTTTACTTTGAACGTTCAACTTGGCCACCATTGGGGAACAGCACTTGTGGACAGTGGTAGTGATGTTTCTTTTATCAATGATAAATTTGCCATGAAAAATAAATTGCAAATCTCACAAGTGGAGGAAGTTAAGGTGGCAGCTGCAAATGGTACAGAGATACACAGTTCAACAGCCTGTTTGGCTTGTCCTTATTCTATTCAAAACCACCAATTCAGTTCTGATTTTAGATTAATTGAGGTTCAAGGTTTTGATATTGTCCTAGGGGCAGACTGGATCTATCAACATAGCCCAGTTGGTTTGGATCTCAAAATGAGGGAATTTTCCATCACTAAAGATGGGAAACACATTGTCACATTTTCTAATGAAACTATTCCAGAAGGCTGCCAGTTGATCAGCACCAAGAAGCTTTGTCACTTGTTGAAAAACAAAATAGTGGGAGCTGTCATAGTCCTCAACAACACTCAGCAACCTCCTCTTCAATCAAAAATGGAAATTCCAACAGAAGTACAAACTATGTTGGATGAATTTCAAGATATTTTCACTGAACCAACTGAACTCCCTCCACATAGATCTATTGATCATTCTATTCCCCTTGTTGAAGAATCTAAACCCATCAATCAAAGGCCTTACAGATTGCCACATCATCAAAAAAATACTATGGAGAATTTAATTCAGCAACTACTGAATGCTCAAATGATTAGGCCAAGTGTTAGCCCCTATTCATCTCCTGTGATTTTGGTGAAAAAGAAAGATGGTACTTGGAGACTATGTGTGGATTTTAGGCAGCTCAATTCCAATACAATTAAGAATAAGTACCCCATACCCATTATTGAAGATCTTTTGGATGAGCTATTTGGTGCTAAAGTCTTCTGCAAAATTGATTTGAGGTCAGGCTATCATCAAATTAGAATGAGTGAAGCTGATATACAGAAGACTGCATTTACCACTCATGTGGGCCATTTTAAGTATTTGGTGATGCCATTTGGATTGACAAATGCCCCAGCCACATTTCAAACATTGATGAACAATGTATTGGCTTCTTTTCTGAGGAAATTTGCCTTGGTGTTTTTTGATGATATTCTCATCTATAGTACTTCCCTGAAAGATCATATATCCCACTTACATTCAGTCTTGGCAGTGCTTAGAGAGAACAAGCTATTTGCCAAATTATCAAAGTGTACATTTGCACAACCTGAAATTGAGTATTTGGGTCATGTCATAAGCAAGAATGGAGTAGCTACAGACCCTTCCAAAATTACTATCATTCAGCATTGGCCTCAACCTAAATCGGTAACTGACTTAAGAGCATTTTTGGGTTTAACTGGTTATTATAGAAGATTCATACAGAATTATGGTATTATCTGCTGACCTTTATTTGATGCATTGAAAAAGGATGGATTTGAGTGGACATCAAAGCAAATGCAAGCCTTTCAAGCACTTAAGCAGATTATGTCCAATCCTCCAGTGTTGGCTCTCCCAGATTTCTCTCAACCATTTGTTTTGGAAGCTGATGCTAGTGGCACAGGTATTGGAGCTGTCTTAATGCAAAATGGCCGACCTATATCTTTTCTCAGCAAGACATTGGGTCCCAAGGCAGCAGCATGCTCCACCTATGAGAAGGAAGCAATGGCAATTTTGGAAGCACTAAAGAAATGGAAACATTACCTTGCAAGCACTTCGGTCATAATTAGAACAGACCAGCAAAGTTTGAAGTATATTCAGGAACAGAGGTTGGTGGAAGGTATCCAGCACAAGTTACTTGTCGAACTGTTGGGTTATAATTATAAAATTGAGTACAAAAAAGGAAAGGAGAATAAAGTGGCTGATGCTCTTTCTAGAGTTGATCTCAACTCCTCTATATATGCTATTTCAGTAATAGTACCAGCTTGGATTGAACAAGTATGTGACAGCTACAAAACTGATCCTATCTGTCTTGATCTGATCACCAAGCTGAGTATTGACAGTAATGTTGTGCCTTCTTATTCACTAGCTAGTGGCATTTTGAGGTACAAAGGCAAAATTCTTATTGGCCAAGACACATCTTTGAGGACCCAGCTTTTGGCAAATTTCCATAAATCTGCTCTTGGTGGCCATTCAGGAGAGCGAGCAACTTATCAAAGGCTGAAGTTGGTTTTCTATTGGCCAAAACTACACAAAAATGTTAAAGATTATGTGAAGGTTTGTCCTGTCTGTCAAAAGAACAAAAGTGAGAATATTCCCTATCCTGGGCTTTTGGAACCATTACCTGTTCCTGACAAGGCTTGGTCACATATTTCAATGGATTTTATTGAGGGGTTACCCAAATCAAATGGAAAAGATGTCATTTTGGTAGTTGTTGATAGATTTACAAAGTACTCTCACTTCCTTACATTAAGCCACCCATTTATTGTAAATGAGGTTATCCCTTTATTGCTTGATCATATTTTCAAGTTACATGTACCACCACAGGTGATTGTCACAGATAGAGATAGAATTTTCACAAGTACTCTTTGGCAATCTCTTTTCAAAGCATTAGGCATTAATTTACATTTGAGTTCAGCTTACCATCCGCAGACAAATGGACAAACAGAACGAGTCAATCAATGTTTGGAAAACTATCTAAGGTGCATGTGCTTTACAGCTCCCAGGAGATGGTCCTATTGGCTATCCTCAGCTGAGTGGTGGTATAATACATCTTTTCATACTTCTTTGAACATGACTCCTTTTCAAGCATTATATGGCTTTCCTCCTCCTATGATTGCTGAAGTGGTCTTGCCAGATTGCCCCAATGATAGTGCACGAGAGATTATGCAAAATAGGCAATTGGCCAATCAGCTGATTAAAGACAATTTGCTTAAGGCTCAGGGAAGAATGAAACACCAAGCTGATAAGCATAGGACTGAAAGGGAGATTGAACTTGGCTCTATGGTCTACCTCAAAATTCAACCATATCGACACACCTCTCTCAGCCTGCATAATTCTCTAAAATTGCATTCCAAATATTATGGCCCTTTCAAAATCCTTGAAAAGATTGGCAGATCAGCTTATAAGCTACTTTTACCAGATCAATGTACTTTACATCCTGTGTTTCATGTGAGCCAATTGAAAAAGCACATTGGTCCAAGTGCAGTGCCCACCCCTGATCTTCCACTGGTTGATGCTGATGGGATTATCAAAGTTGCCCCAGAAGTGATATTGGAAAGAAGAATGATTCCAAGGAACAATGAGCCGGTTGTGCAGTGGTTAATTCAGTGGACCAATCTTCCTCAATCAAAAGCTACATGGGAGGATGCTGCTTTCATCCGTCGGGTATTTCCTTCCTTCCATCCTTGAGGATAAGGATGTTAAGGGGGGAGCATTGTCAGGACTCTGTATGCAGCAAGCTCTGAATGTGCCATTCAGATAACGTTTCAAGCGTCCAAGTGAAGTCGGCAGCTGAAGTGGTCGTTTCAGCGGGATTCTTTTGAAGTGTCGATGACGCATCGGACGGCTCCTATTGTTTCTGTAATAGCTGTAGCTTTTCACCTGGTTAACAGACCGATAATAGTAACTCTGTATCGTTACTTTTGCTTTGCTGTCGGATGGCTTGTAATAGCAGGACACCTTCCCTGGGAGAGGATATGCTGGTTATCTGAACCCTAGATCGAACTCTAGTTTAGCAGTAGTCCACGGGCGCCGTCATGGCCTCTTCCTGTATCTGAGCCCTGTCCATCGTTAATACTACTGCTAGTACTGCACTTGTTCGATCTGTTGCTTGTTGCTGTTATTTTCTCCCCTTTTCTCTCTTGGATTTCTGTCTCGATTGCTTGGATCCTGACACTTCGCGGCGCTCGCGGCGGTGGCCAACGCCGTGCTCCCCACCGTCGGCCGCCACCTCCTCGTCCGCCTCGTGATCCGCGTCAGGCGCGCCCACGCCGCCGGCGAAAGGCACGTGCTGGCGGCCGCGGCGAGGTTCGTCGCCCCCCTGGTGAACCAGGGCGTCGCGCACTAGCTGCTCGCGCTGGAGCTCCTCGCGCTGCTGCTCAACCGACCGACGGACGGCGCCGTGGAGGTCGCCGTCGGGTTCGTCACCGAGTGCGGCGCCGCGCTCCACGAGTCGTGCCCGCGGGGGCTCGACGCAGTCTTTGGCAGCCTCAGGAGCATCCTGCACGACGGGGACATCGAGAAGCGCACCCAGTTCATGATCGAAGATCTCTTCGCCGTCCGGAAATCGCAGTTCCGCGGTCACCCACCGGTCCGGCCGGAGCTGGACCTCGTCGAGCACCACGACCAGGTGACGCATCAGATTGAGCTCTCCCTTGACGAAGACAAGCTCGATCCTGAGGACCATCTTGACGTGTTCACGCCGAGCCCGACCTTCGCGCAAGACGAGGTCGCGTACCAGGAACTCAAGAGAGCCATGCTCGGAGACGACGAGAACGAGGACGAGAAGACCCAACAATCTTCCACCGACGACGACGAGGAGAGCAGCGATCACGAGTCCGACGAGGAGGCAACCATCCACGATGGGACTGACACCGACCTGACCACTCTGCGGAGAACCATATACCTGAAGGTCATGTCGAGCGCCGACTCCGACGAGGCGGGGCACAAGCTCCTGTCCGTCGTGCGGCCCGGCCAGGAGGCGGAGCTCTGCGCCATGCTCGTCGAGTGCAGCAGGAAGGAGAAGGCGTACACGAGCTACTACGGCCGGATCGGGCGGCGGCTGTGCGCCATGGGCCGCGCGTACCAGGGCGGCTTCGAGGCCTGCCTCGCCGGGCACTACTCGGCGGCGCACCGCATGACGAGCGACGAGCTGCGCGCCACGGCCAGATTCTTCGCGGACCTGCTGGCGGCCGACGCGGTCCCGTGGCGCGGCGCGCTGGGGCGCGTGAGGGTGACGGAGGAGGACACCACGTCGTCGTTGCGCATTTTCATCAAGGTGCTGTTCCAGGACCTCGGGGAGCAGCTCGGTATACGGAAGCTTAGCGAGAAGGTGAACGACGAGGACACTGAGGTACGAGACGCCCTCTTCCCCAGAGACTGCGCCAGGAACACGCGGTTCGCCATTAATTTCTTCACGGTGATAGGCCTGGGAGGCGTAACAGAATCCGCGAGGAAGCTCGTTGCGTAGTACTATGTTTTTTCCCTTCACATTGTATGAAGTCTGGTTGCATGGACAACTTTCTGTTGGAATGTTAATATTGTCCAAAATGTAGAACAGTTGTAGCATTACTGGTAAGGGAGGTTTCACTATTATACAACCCCAAGAACAGAGCAGCCTGAACCAGAACCGGTTCTGCAGCTGGCGTAGAAAGTATTCCATATCATCTCAAGGACCATCTATCCAACACGGTTTAATAGGTCCTTGATGCACAAGTCACTGCGAAATTAGATATTTGCTGAAGTTGATTAACTTGGAGGCCTTTTTTTTTCTCTTTATAAACATCCCCGGGTGTGTAAAATCGAGCATCATCTCAAACCACTCCAAAAGGTCTTTGGGGTGAATTTAGGGGTTGTCCATGGTTGCCCACAATAGAGGAAGAAGGGCAATGGGAAGTAGGATGGCCTAGAGGTAGTGGCAGATACATGTGAGAGCCGAGTGACAGCAATATGCTAGTAATGTAGTGGATATGTGTGAATCGGCCTTGGTGAGGTAGACCATCCTAGTGGTTGTGGTGGGCATGGGAACCGGGTGGTAGCATCAAGTTATTAGTGCAGTAGTGTATGTGAATTATTTGACACTGGACTCACGCTGGTGCGAAGGCGAGCAATTTGAAACAATGAGATAGTGAGAGAGAATGAAGGAGAGGGGTGGAGGGGGGAGGAGATGGATATGCGGCATCTGCAAGCTGAGCTGAAAGTAGAAGACAACATAATGAGCAATAGATTATTATTTAGTAGTTTCAGATTAGTGGCGGCCTATATAGTAAGGTGTTTTTTTAAAAAAAATGAAGGTACCACTTGGTTTGACAACATCGTGAAACCATCAAATCTTACCATTGGCAGCCTTCACAACGTATTTACCTTATTTCTTGGAAATGACCAGTACTCACTTCGTCTGCATGCGTAGTTCCAAAGAAAAAGAACCAAAGCTATCGATGATTATTTCTTGGAAATGACCAGTACTCACCTTGACAAGAAGTTGCCACGCTTCCTTCCTACAAAGAAGGACGCAATGTGCTGCACTTGCACAAGAAAAGTTTTGGAGCTTCTCCAGAAAACAAATTGATAAGAAATGATATGCTGCTACCTTCTCTGACGTGGCGAATCACTACGGGAAAGCTAAAAATTGCCGAGTGTATTTTTTTTGCCGAGTGTTTTTTTTCGAGCACTCGGCAAACAAGCTCTTCGCCGAGTGCCAAGCCAAAAACACTCGGCAAAAGAAATACACTCGGCAAATCGGGGCTTTGCCGAGTGTCAAGTAAAAAATACTCGGCAAACTACCCTCTTTGCCGAGTGTCTTTTTGACACTTGGCAAAAAAATAATTTTTTTTTTCTCTTTTCACCTTGAAATTTTTTCTACTCCCCACATACAAAAGAGGGTAGTTTGCCGAGTGTCAAAAAAGACACTCGGCAAAGAGGGGGTTTGCCGAGTGTTTTTTTGACACTTGGCAAAAAAATAATTTTTTTTTCCTCTTTTCACCTTGAAATTTTTTCTACTCCCCACATACAACACGTGGTACTCCATGTTAAAATTTGGTATATTTTTGGATTTATTTGCTATATTTATTTAATTAATTGCATTTCAAGGAAATTTTTGGTATAAGTTAAATTTGAGTAGAAAAATGATATTCATGTTATTTGGCTCAATTTGAGACCTGACCCATGAAATGAAAAGAAATTTCGAACATCTTGTTCAGGAAACACGACAATGAACGTGTGGCGGTAGTATTTTTAAATTGTAAAAAAAACAAGCAAAGTCTGAAAATCATGAGATTTGTAATTATATGATGATATAATACGTGGAAGCTGTGGAAAAAAATTGGGAAGGTTTTGCACATTTCATCATGTACGATGATTACAAACCGAAGCATCTCAGAAGAAAAATAGTAACTTTGAGAAGGATTCGATAAAATTTAGAGTCGAAGTGACGGTCGACTTCGGTTTGACTACAAAACTTTTTGTATAGTCAGTAGAGAACATATCTTATTTCGTGTGAAAATTTGGTATTTTTTTGAAACTGTTGGATATTTTTAATTTTTTTTAAAAAAAACTTTGCCGAGTGTCCTAGGTAGACACTCGGCAAAGAAAAACTTTACCGAGTGGCCTACCTAGGACACTCGGCGACCCTTTTTTAACCCTACCGGCCGGGCCGGGAGCCCGGG
>NC_028456.1:8930631-8933148 GCF_000263155.2 Setaria italica | reverse complement strand
CCCTCCCCCGGCCGGATTTGGCGCCCCTAGCTCCCCTTTCTTCCCCGGCCAGATCTGGCGCCCTCCCGGCGGCGGGTCGTGGCGACCGAGGCAGCGGCGGCGGATCTGGCCGCGGGGCGGCAGCGACCACGTCTTCGAGTTCAACTACGCCATCAACGGACACGCCTGCCGCATGCTCGTCACCTTCGTCACGGGCCACCTCATCCACGCCTGCCTCTTCCACGCCCCCGTCCGCAAGTCCGTGCCCCAGGTATGCCGCGACAGATCTGGCGCCCTCCTTTCTTCCCCGGCTGCGGGGCGGCGGCGGCGGGTCGAGGCGGCGGCGGTGCGTAGCGGCCGGCCGGTGGTGGTGGCTGGCCGGAGGTTGTTTTTTTTTTAATTTTTCGCAAAAAATGTTGCCGAGTGTTTTCTGGCCACTCGGCAAAGTCTTTGCCGAGTGCGCGACACAAAACACTCGGCAAATCCGTGTTTGCCGACTCAGAATTTGCCGTGTGCCGTTTGCAGAGTGTTACACTCGGCAAACGGTTCGCCGAGTGTTTTTAGCCCTTCGCCGAGTGCCCCTGGCACTCGGCAATGTTTCTGTTTCCCGTAGTGAACATCCAGTGTTACCACTTGAGTGTTACCATGTAACAGCCATCAAATACACTTTTTAAAGTGCACAAAAGAATTGACAAAAAATCATGGATGAATAGCTGTGCGCTATCATCCAGATTAGTCGGGAGTCAAAGGAAGTGCCAACGGTTTCTTGTGAACATAGTCACTACTTAAAAACAGACAAAATAATGAATACACCGGATAACAACACTCGTCAGTAAATATCCTTTAGTGACAAGTTTTCAACCACTTAAATTATGTGACCTCGGGTCGGGGCCCAGTAATGAGCCTTCACCATCAGTGGTGGGTCTTTCTATATCAGTAATAGACCACAACATAATACTCCAATTTTTAATTGTTTGTCCAAAAATAATAATAATAGTGTGGGAGATGTTATGTTGTCCAATTTTTTAAACAAATCGATAACTTCCAAAGAAAAATAATTTCAACTAGGTAATCTTATTTATTTTAGAAAAATAATTTCAATGGACTATTTAGCATAGCAAAACCATAATGTTCAGATCATGGTTGAGTAAGATATAACTTTAAATACATAGTAAGAAATAACAAAAAGATGATATATATGAAGTAGTCGCTACGGGAAAGCTAAAAATTGCCGAGTGTTTTTTCCTTTGCCGAGTGTTTTTTTTCGAGCACTCGGCAAACAAGCTCTTTGCCGAGTGCCAAGCTAAAAACACTCGGCAAAGAAAAAACACTCAGCAAATCGGGACTTTGCCGAGTGTCAAATAAAAAACACTCGGCAAACCCTCCTCTTTGCCGAGTGTTAAAAAAAAACAATCGGCAAAGAGGGGACTTTGCCGAGTGTCAAAAAAGACACTCGCCAAAGAGGGGTTTGCCGAGTGTTTTTTTTGACACTCGGCAAAAAAAATTAGTCTTTCCCTCTTTTCACCTTGAAATTTTTTCTACTCCCCACATACAACATGTGGTACTCCATGTTAAAATTTGGTATATTTTTGAATTTATTTGCTATATTTATTTAATTAATTGTATTTCAAGGAAAATTTTGGTATAAGTCAAATTTGAACTGCAAGTGATTCAAATTATAGAATAAAATGAGTAGAAAAATTATATTCATATTATTTAGCCAAATTTGAGACATGACCCACGAAATGAAAAGAAATTTTAAACATTTTGTTCAGGAAACACGACCATGAACGTGTGGCCGAATGATTTTTAAATTGTAAAAAAAGCAAGCGAAGTCTGAAAATCATGAGATTTGTCATGATGTGATGATATCATACGTGGAGGCTGTGAAAAAAAATTGAGAAGATTTCGCACATTTCGTCACGTACATTGTTTACAAACCAAAGCATCTCAAAAGAAGAATAGTAGCATTGAGAAGGATTCGATAAGAATTGGAGTTAGAGTGACTATGGAGTTTTATTTTGACTACAAAACTTTTTGTATAGGCAGTAGAGAACATATATTGTTTCATGTGAAATTTTTGTAATTTTTTGGAACCGGTACATAATTTTAATGTATTAAGTGCAATTATAGAATTTTAATTGAGTTTTGTTTTGACTAAAAAAACTTTTTGTATAGATAGTAGAGAACATATATTGTTTCATGTGAAATTTTTGTAATTTTTTGGAACCGTTAGATAATTTTAATGTATTAAGTGCAATTATAGAATTTTAATTGATATAAATTGAATTTGAACTATAACCGCATAAAATAATGAAATAATATGAGTAGAACAATCAAATATATATTGTTGAGGTAATTTGATGGAGTATTTTAAAATATATCGAAATAAATAAAGAAAAAAGTGTTATAAAATGAACAAAAATGAGAAAAAAAAATTTGCCGAGGGTTTTATTTATTGCACCGGCAAATCAAAATTTTTGCCGGGTGTCCACGTTCGGACCTTCAGCAAACAAAATATCAACTACTTTAACCCCA